>NW_027315735.1:30195278-30387778 GCF_026437365.1 Eucyclogobius newberryi | reverse complement strand
ACTACAAAAATACTTCAAAATGTCCCTTACGTTTTGGAGCCTTATAAAAATAAATAAATAATACAACGACTCTGAATTGTTCTATTATGAAAAAAATGGGTAAATTAAACATATGTCCCAGGACGTGTATTATTCTCTTCAAACCAAACACACTACTATAATAACCTTAATCTATTCAGCTGTACAAATCACAACAGCACAAAGCATAGTGTAAAACATATTCTGCAAATTGGTAACACGATATGACGAGATAACTTTCACATCCTCAAACTTTCCTCATTGGAATGAAAGATGACGCCTGCAGATTTCCCCGCGCGCGCGCCCCGCTCCCGTAAACCCCGCGTCTCTCCACACTGAGAGAGGGGCCCGTTCTGTTTATCCCCTGAAACTTTCTTTTATTGTTTAAATCGACAAACGCGCGACACAAAAGCCAAAACAAAACCAGCTTGGGGTCCATTGTCCACGCGCCGTGTCTCCCCCCGCTCCCTCCGTCTGTCCCCCGCGCTCGGCTCTTTGTACCGGGGACACGGAGGAGGTGAAACAAAAAGAAGCCGCGTTATTGTCTCGGGGTGAGAATGGGACGTCACGGCGCACCCCGATTGGCAGCTGAGCCCTCCGCGCGCGAGAGCCCCGCAAAACCCAGGGCCCTCCTCGCGCCCCCGCGCTCCGTCACTGTGAAATCTGCATTCTCTCTTTAACCCTTTGTTTCCACGCAGACGAGCTATAATCTGTATACAGTGCGAGGCGGAGGCTTTTTGTGGATGCCGCGCACATTCACGGCGCATTAATCTGCGGGCCACGCGCCAGCTGACGGAGGCAGAACGTGGCGGCGCAACACCTCCACCTCCGCAGCAGCAGCAGCAGCAGCAGCACGCACACACCGGCCTCTTCTCATGCTCGTGTTGATGCTCTGCTTTAGACATTTACAGTAAGTCATTTGGTTAAGTCGTGCTGATGACTTAACTGGTTTCAATTAGCAGCGAGTGATTGTATTGTATTGATCCGTTATGTTTTGTTTAATCGTTTTCCTTCCATCCATATTATTTGACACACCCGAAAACAGTGTGAGGTGTCGGCTGGGAGCGAGGAGAGACATTCAGCAAATGTTATTTTTATTTTTTTGTGCGTGTGATTTGTTTTGATGCATATTTTTCAGTTGTATAAAGCACTTTGAATTACTTTGTGTGCAAATTGTGCTCTATAATAAGCATGTCATGTTGGCAAATCAATTCTAATGCAGATCTTTCTATTTTCAAATTAGGATTAAGTAGGAATCTATAAAACAGCATTTCACACATTTAAACTCATCAGAAACACTGTAAAAACATTGTAAAAACAGAACGTTTCCCCATCTACTGGCGGAGTATTCAAACACGTCCAGTTGGAGCCTGGAATCGGTCTCAAAACAGTGACGCCAACTATAGCATGTGTGTGTCATGACGTATCGCAGCAGAGCACTTCAATAATTCAGTGATTTTATATATAAATACCGTATATTTGATTAAAAAAGGTCAACTTTAACGCTGGGATGAGACACGAGTCCCATGAGACGAGACATGAGATTGGGTCCTCAAGAACGAGACAAGATTTTGACATTATTTGTACACATTAAGTACCTTTTTTGCCTCACGGTTTCTGCTTCAATCCATTTTATATTCTTTCTTTCATTGCAGCGCTGATTTTTGGGGGGATTACGGCTTCTCAGGAGGTGCGACTCTTCCGCGTTAATCCATTCCTAATAAACACACAGTACATTTGAATATCTTTAGTCTCCAAATGCATTTTTCTTAACCATCTTTTATCCAGAACAACCAGAACATACACAATATTGTAATCGTGTTGAATGCATTAAACTTGTGCCTCGTTTTATTGATTTATTTTCATTTCATACAAACAAAACCAGAAAATTAAAGACACAATTAATGAGAATCGCCCAAAGAACCATTAAATAAAATGTCAGTGAGGTGTGTATCGATCCCAGAGTCTTCATTTACGTTCAGTGAAGTCCATTTCTCTTGTAAATGTCCAACGTTGTCCCCGTCCAGTCCGTTACAGTCGGTCATCCGTTCGTTTTGTCATTGCCTTTTTGTGCTGCAGCCAAAAGCACACTCCTAAGGTATCCACCCATCACCTCCATCGCCGGAGCCCTGCGTCCCAGGTACGACGTTTTTCAAAGTCAAACGGAACGCCGGCGTGGAAGACCGTGCTTTCGTCGATCTGGTTTGAAAAAAAATGGGCTTTGAGATCCCAGATAGGTTTGGAGCTTTCATTCTGCACGTTCCTCCTGCCGCCCGTGCTCTTCCGGTCCCCTTTGGCGCCGCACATTCTTCCACATCCTTCCACGCGCGTATAAAATGGGGGATGGTGCAGTGATGAGCTGATAAGAGGAGGCGGCGTCAGGCCGTGTGGGCAGAGACCGCTGTAAACAAGCTGCTCATATTTAAACTAGGATTTGTTAAGAGGCCGCGCGGTCGGAGCTGCAGAAATATCCTCACGCATATGCCAGCATCGCTCTACACTGCAGAAACACCACTGCTATACATTACATTACATTACATTACATTACATTATTATTGTCTTTTTAAACGTGGTACAGAAGTTCTATTGATAACAACTGTAATGAGGATTTTCCGGTGGATCTATGTGTATGATTTACAAGTCGTGTGTGTATTTTGTATAATATAAAATAAAATATACGGTAAAAACATGAAACATTACAACGTTAAATGAGATGTTAATGTTTCCTATACCAATCAAAGTCATTTTTCATTTATTCCTACAAGAACAACGATTGTATGCATTTTCTCTTGCATTAAATATGACGCATAAGTGAAGAATTTACATACTTTAGAAGCGTTCAGCCGCGTGATGTTGGTCCCTTTATTGTTCTAGAAGCTCTAATTTCAGTTTCCTTTTAACGAGCAAACTGGAGGAAACTTTCATGTTTCTGTACAGCTCGTTCTAAAACTGTAACGTGCCTTTACGCGCCACATTTAAACTACTACACTTCATTTTCAAGTGTCCAATCAGAAAGAAATTAACTACACTTGGAGTTGCCTATGAATAAAACCTTGCTGAAATATACCTTAAAAACACTCTTTATGCTGTGTTTAGTCACTTCCCAAAGCCCAGCAACAGCAGCCAGTTATTATTCCAGAGCTGCCTCCAGTATTTTGAGCTCTGTGAGAACTATAATCTGTCTTTGTACATATGTAGGTAACACTAATGTGTCCTCGATGTGCGTGTTAAAGGTGACATATGATGCTGAATTCGCTTCAATGAGCTTTCAAACTTGTTAAAACACCATTTCCTCACCATTTTTTTACTCAAAGTTGTATTTTGATCGTTACCGTTTTCACCTACCCCCTATCCCCGCCCACATCCTTGTACTTACTGGTTCCTTGGTGTAAAGCTCTATATAACTATTGACCATTTTGACCGTTTATGAAAACATGTCAATATGATATGATGAGCAAATGTAAAATGATTATCTATTTATGTCATATTTCAATAGTGAGAACGTTACTGTTTTCACCTACCCCCTATCCCCGCCCACATCCTTGTACTTACTGGTTCCTTGGTGTAAAGCTCTATATAACTATTGACCATTTTGACCGTTTATGAAAACATGTCAATATGATATGATGAACAAATGTAAAATGATTATTTATTTATGTCATAGTTCAATACTGAGAACAGTCTCCTTTAAGGTGCTGCGGTCCATGTTCAGTTCATTTTAAACCAGTAAGAGCGCAGACTACCCAGCCTTTAAATGGAAATTATTTAGTTAAATGTATTTTTCTTGAATTTAGAAAGTTAAAACAGACATATATTGATAGTAATCCAAGAATCCAGAGCTCAGATCAACATTCTGCAGTAAATTGTACCTGATTTTACAGTGTGCGACTCCCCTGGCTCCTCTCGCTCTCCCCTTCATCAAGCATCACAGTAATTTGGGAGATTAGACAGTGCGGATTAAACGGCACACGGCTTGCCTCCCTTTTGATGCACGCTCAGGCTTTTGTGCTCCATTCTTTGCCGCTCTTTTCATTTTCATAAGACCGTATTATATCAAGCAGTGGTAAGACTCTGGCGCTCACAATGCCTCTGTCTCCGCTGAATCGACGGCTATAAGATCCAAACATTATGTAAGACGTAAACAGTGCAGCTTATGCCACTGGTCGGACTTGAGATCTGCCCAACCTCTATGCAAGCAAAAAATGCCCCAAACATATAGTCAGATGCTGATCCAGAGGTGCAGGTGAAAAGCACAAATGATAAAACTAATAATGATATAACAGCGTGTAGTAGAATTGTGCTTTAAAGTGCTTCACCGTATATTAGAGGAAATACATGAACAAACGGATGTCATACTCATGTTATACTCATGTGCAATACATGTCTATCATCCTGGTGCAATATTTTCTGTCCATATAACAGCTATTTATATTTTTATTAAGAGTATAGGAGGTTCTATAAAAGAGTTTAAAAAAAAAAAAAAAAATCTGTTTTTTTATTAATCTTCTGTACCTAATCTGTGTTTTAACATTGAAATTTCCCCATTGTGGGACAAATATAGGTTATCTTATCTTATCTTATCTTATCTTATAACACGTTGCTGTTCTGGAGATATGTTTCATTTTGATATCGAGTATATCGTCTACCATAAAAATGACTTTAAAAAGGCTGCTAAAAGAGCTCATTCAAATGAAAAGAATTTAACAAACGTAAACAGTTTGGGGAAAAACACAAAAGCTTCCCACATGCCACGCTAATGTTTGTAATGAACGTGAGTGGAAATCCTGCTATAGTCTCTGTTTGTCCCTGACGGTGGTGATGGAGGAGGTGAGGATGGAGGAGGTGGTGATGGAGGAAGTGAGGATGGAGGAGGTGAGGATGGAGGAGGAGAGGATGGAGGAGGTGAGGATGGAGGAGGTGAGGATGGAGGAGGAGAGGATGGAGGAGGTGGTGATGGAGGAGGTGATGGATGAGGTGAGGATGGAGGAGGTGAGGATGGAGGAGGAGAGGATGGAGGAGGAGAGGATGGAGGAAGTAAGGATGGAGGAGGTGGTGATGGAGGAGGTGGTGATGGAGGAGGTGAGGATGGAGGAGGTGAGGATGAAGGAGGAGAGGATGGAGGAGGAGAGGATGGAGGAAGTGAGGATGGAGGAGGTGGTGATGGAGGAGGTGAGGATGGAGGAGGTGGTGATGGAGGAGGTGGTGATGGAGGAGGAGAGGATGGAGGAGGTGAGGATGGAGGAGGAGAGGATGGAGGAGGTGAGGATGGAGGAGGAGAGGATGGAGGAGGTGAGGATGGAGGAGGAGAGGATGGAGGAGGAGAGGATGGAGGAGGTGGTGATGGAGGAGGTGAGGATGGAGGAGGTGAGGATATGGAGGAGGTGAGGATGGAGGAGGTGAGGATGGAGGAGGAGAGGATGGAGGAGGTGAGGATGGAGGAGGAGAGGATGGAGGAGGTGGTGATGGAGGAGGTGATGGATGAGGTGAGGATGGAGGAGGTGAGGATGGAGGAGGTGAGGATGGATGAGGTGAGGATGGAGGAGGTGAGGATGGAGGAGGTGGTGATGGAGGAGGAGAGGATGGAGGAGGTGAGGATGGAGGAGGAGAGGATGGAGGAGGTGGTGATGGAGGAGGTGAGGATGGATGAGGAGAGGATGGAGGAGGTGAGGATGGAGGAGGTGGCGGTGGAGGAGGTGGTGATGGAGGAGGTGAGGATGGAGGAGGAGAGGATGGAGGAGGTGGTGATGGAGGAGGTGAGGATGGATGAGGTGAGGATGGATGAGGTGAGGATGGAGGAGGTGAGGATGGAGGAGGTGGCGGTGGAGGAGGTGAGGATGGAGGAGGTGAGGATGGAGGAGGTGAGGATGGATGAGGTGAGGATGGATGAGGTGAGGATGGAGGAGGTGAGGATGGATGAGATGAGGATGGATGAGGTGAGGATGGAGGAGGTGAGGATGGATGAGGTGAGGATGGAGGAGGTGAGGATGGAGGAGGTGGTGATGGAGGAGGTGAGGATGGATGAGGTGAGGATGGAGGAGGTGAGGATGGAGGAGGTGGTGATGGAGGAGGTGAGGATGGAGGAGGAGAGGATGGAGGAGGTGGTGATGGAGGAGGTGAGGATGGAGGAGGAGAGGATGGAGGAGGTGGTGATGGAGGAGGTGGTGATGGAGGAGGTGAGGATGGAGGAGGTGAGGATGGAGGAGGTGAGGATGGAGGAGGTGAGGATGGAGGAGGTGAGGATGGATGAGGTGAGGATGGATGAGGTGAGGATGGATGAGGTGAGGATGGATGAGGTGAGGATGGAGGAGGTGAGGATGGATGAGGTGAGGATGGAGGAGGTGAGGATGGAGGAGGTGAGTATGGATGAGGTGAGGATGGAGGAGGTGAGGATGGAGGAGGTGAGGATGGAGGAGGTGAGGATGGATGAGGTGAGGATGGAGGAGGTGAGGATGGAGGAGGTGAGGATGGACTTAATAATGGCCGTGTAGAACTGCACCATCATCTGCTGCAGTTTGAGTTTTTTAGGGGCTCGTGGCTGTTCTCTTTACATTACTCAGCTTGACCGTATTTTTCGGACTATAAGGCGCACTTAAAAACCTTTCATTTTCTCCAAAAACGACAGTGCTCCTTATAATTCAGTGCACCTTACATATGGATTTATTAACATCTCGCAGCAACTGACAAATATTACAAAGAAAACCTGTCCACTTTCAGCGCATATACTGCATTAATAAAGTTCAATATAATCCAGTGCGCCTTATAGTGCAGAACATACAGTATAGCTTAAACAATGTCTTTCAACTTCAGTTTGTGTCACTCATGCTAACTTATTGTTGTTTTTTTGTGTGTTTTCCCACATTACATAAGACACAGACGTCCAACTTGCTTCTCCTCGCCATAAGCTGTTGATTAGCACGGCCTTAGCTTAAGATGTGCCTCTACTTCTGCTCTGATTGATGAGACGAGCGCGCGGAGCCACGCGCTAGCCTCTCACCAACTTAGCGCCGCTATTAGTAATGATTGAACCCTATCCAGTGGATGTAATATATTAGCAGGGAGATTATTCTGACGTTAAAACATGGTCTCTTTGCTGACAGCATCATCAATCACCTTCACGCGGCGCACACTGGACGTAATTGCTTCAGCATGGGCCGTGTGTGTGTGAATGAGGAGGGATGGTATTTGCATGTTTGTTACACCGAGCAAGTGAAAACGAGACGATTCTGGATTGAAATTAACTGCGAGAGCAAAAAGGGATTTCAGAACTTCAGTTAAAAGTTCGTATTTCAAAATAATAATTTCAAATCAAATCAAATCAAATCAATTTATTTTTGTAAGGCCCAAAATCACAACAACAGTTGCCTCTGAGGGCCACAGGGAGAAATGAATCAACAATGTCTGTGGTGGCGATGGAGTCAGACAATGTCTGTGGTGGCGAGGGACGATGTCCCAGGGTCCTCTGTCCTTAGACTCTCCTTCTCGGCCAGGAAAAACTACAAAAAAAACCTCTTTGGGAAAAAAGCGTAGAAACCTGGAGGAGTTCCAGTGAAGGAGAGATCCGACTCTCACAGACGGACAGACGGACACGAGGAGACTGGAGCTGGACCCACTCTTCAGGCAGATGAGGGACCGTCTGAGTCGAGCTGGACTCACTCTTCAGGCAGATGAGGGACCGTCGGAGGCGAGCTGGACCCACTCTTCAGGCAGAAGAGGGACCGTCTGAGTCGAGCTGGACCCACTCTTCAGGCAGATGAGGGACCGTCTGAGTCGAGCTGGACCCACTCTTCAGGCAGATGAGGGACCGTCGGAGGCGAACTGGACCCACTCTTCAGGCAGATGAGGGACCGACTGAGTCGAGCTGGACCCACTCTTCAGGCAGATGAGGGACCGACTGAGTCGAGCTGGACCCACTCTTCAGGCAGATGAGGGACCGTCGGAGGCGAACTGGACCCACTCTTCAGGCAGATGAGGGACCGACTGAGGCGAACTGGACCCACTCTGATCAATTTGAATTTTTTTTTATTTTTGGCCACTCAAGTTACTAAATGAGTAGAGTTTAAGGGGTAAATGCACTTTTTTTGTTGATTTCTGAAACATGCAATCGTATTTGAGTGTAATTCTATCCATGTATTTGTAATTTGCGACAATTATTAAAATCACAATTACCAAATACATTGTCCTAATGCACAATTGTGTCACCACTTTCTCTGTTCTTTCTACACCTACAAACACTTAATAACACTGCAGTGGACGCTCTGGCTCAGAAATTAAGTGGATTGTGGTTTAAAACAACTTTACAGCTTTAAAGTTTTTAATTACTCAGGTTTTGTATAAAAGACTGATCTAAAATGTTTCTAAAACTGTGTAAAAAGTACTAACATGTTCTTTCAGTGCTTTTTCCATGTGATACTTTTAGCTCAAGTTCAAAGTTTTTGTACTTTTTGTAGATTTTTATCTATGGAACTGGACTTTCATTTGAGTACGCATTTGCAAGTTGTTTGTCAAATTATTAAAGTAAAACAATGATTTTGGTATTTTGCATTGTTGCTACACTGGCATAATACTGAAATATTATTTAAAAAGCATTACCGTATTTTCTGGACTATAAGTCACACCTTTTTTCATAGTTTTGGCAGGGTGCGATTTATACTTATATTTATACTTATATATATATACTCCGGAGCGACTTATATGTGGTATTATTTGTCATTTTCACACTTGCAACCGCATTTAATCAGTTATATATGTTTTTTTCTTCTCTATTATACATTTTTTGGCTTGTGCGACTTATAATTCAGTGCAACTTATAGTCCGGAAAATACGGTATATAAATTATTTTCTGTTATTGATGATACATTCTTACTTTATTCAGTTAATTACCGTCCGTAGCTTCAAAATGGATTTAAAGAGATTCTTCATATTCTGGCGAACTATTCTTACGATTGCCCCTGTGACAGTCGCACAAACTTGAGACAATGTTCTTCAAAAGACAGTCGACAGTAGATGAAGACATATTTGGTTTGCAAATACTTTCAGAGCAAACCCACAAATAACAGTAGCATGTCATGAGTGCGGAAGAGTGTGGCTCGACGTGTGTGGGAGACAAATAAAGCTGGAACTTGAAGAGATATTAATAGTTTTCGGGCAACGGTGGTCCTCGGCTGACAGGATTTTGGGAAGGTTTGACAGTTGAAGGTACAACTTAATCCACGTGGAGCATTTTCAGCGGATCTGGGCCCATTTCACGAACCGCTTTGATAGATAATATTAGTGCAGTATGTTGAGGATGTGGTTTTTTTAATAGTTTTGGAGGTTGTGCAGGATTTAGGCTTTGAAACGTTATAAGAACACAGCATTTCAACATTAGAAAAGAAATAAAAAGCAGCCGTTTCAGCAAAGATGACTGAGTAATATGTCTCCTTTAAATACAGTAATCAATTCCTTGAAAGGTTCACTATTGACAATTTTATTTAATCTATCTTGCATAATTAAAAATGTTTTAATTGCACAAAAAATCTATTGAATACTTCATTTTTGAGCGTCAGTTTTTTATTTAGTATGTTTAAGTACAGACTGTGTTTTTTTTTCTGTTCAATTTTCTGTTTGTTTTGTCCATGTGAAGTTATCATAAAGTGTTACAAACTTATCTATCTCTATGGAGACGCTTAGGCCAAGTAACACAGGTTAGATCCGTGGAGAGGGAAGCACATTCATATACATTATACTTTATACTGCCTTGATAAAGCCTAGAAAAGACTTTATTCATAGTGAATAAAATGTGTAAAATGTTTCATGCTCAGTCATTTTTAAGTGTTTACACCTAACGCCTAAATCTAACGCTTTCAATAAGTTACTAAGACTGAATCATTCATAATAAACTGTTTATTTCCCTATAACTTTTTATTTATTCCTTTTGTCCACCATCAAGCTTAAAGTGACACTCTTAATTCTGGTCAGTCATTCTGGGATGAATCATGGTCAATTTGTACTCCAAACCCACATATAAATAAATTACCTTAAAATTTAAAAAAAAAATATTTACAACAATAGGATTTTTATGTGGATTCTGTCTTTAGTTTATTGAAATTTAATACTTAATAACTTACTTAATAAACTTTTTTTTTTTTTTTTTAAGTGAAATTATCTTCAGCTTTTTTCAATCAGACACCAGCTTTACTCCACTTTACATTTACTACTACATACTAGTGAAATATATTCAGCTTTTCCTCTGTGCTGAGCTTGTGACCACGTAGTGGTCCTTTTTTCATAGTTTTGGCCGGGGTGTGACTTATTCTCGACGCAGAAGAAGAATCTGCACTTCCTCTTCCTCTGGAGTTTGTGGAGTTGTTTAGAAGTGACACAGAGGAAGAAGAATTCAATGGATTTAGTGATTTGGGGTAAAACTGATGCTTTGGTAAACTTGTTAGCATGTTCTTTATGCTATAGTTATCTGAATAACTGTTCATATGTTACGTTAACATACCAGACACTTACCACAGTTCTGTCTGTGCCTCATGTAGCTGAAGGTGTTAGCGTTAGCATACGTACACCTATTCACCATGTTCTCTGATCTGTTATTATTTTAAACTGCATCTCAAGATGAATTGTCTGTTCTTGGTTTTGGATTTTATCAAATTTTGACAAATTTCCCCCAAAAAATGCGATATGTGTTTTTTTCTTCTCGCTTATGCATTTTTTGGCTGGTGCGACTTATACTCTGGAGTGACTTATAGTTCTTGTTTTGCAACCTGATTTTAAGAGAGTATTACGACAGTATAATGTAGCGTGCACCATGTTCTCTAATCTGTTATTATTTTAAGTTGCATTTCAAGATTAAATGTCTGTTCTTGGTTCTGGATATTGTCAATATTATACTCCAGTGCGACTTATATATGTTTTTTCTTCTCTATTATGCATTTTTGGCTGGTGCTTATACTCCGGAAAATACGGCATAATTGCAATAAATTGGACATACGAGGCAGAAACTATTGAGTCTCAGCTTCACATAAAGTGCAGCCATGTTGTGAATCCAAAAGGTTCAGAAACAGCTTCAGTTTGAATTGGGGCTCGTTTTCTTAAGCTTCATTAAGGCGTGACTGGGCGTGGTTATCATAAAGTTGTACTAATAAATTGCACTAATACACTTTATGCTCTACTGTGGAAAATTCCTGGCAAAGTAAAAAAATAAAAAAAACATGGCCAAGTAGAAAAGTTACACCTTGAACACGTCGAAAGTGCCCATTCCTCACTGCCCACTCTCGACTTCTCTTCTGCCTGTTTGTGTTTCCGTCCAATTATCTCATCTCCTCGCTCTTCTACCTGCTTCTTTTTTTCTTTTCCTGTCCCGTGTTCTGAATTTGCATGCTGCTCAGATCAGCCCACGTCCACGAGTGAAACAACCGCAGCCCCAACTCGCTGCTAGACTCCCACCTTTTCCCCGTGCGCGTTATCTGATCTAATCTATGTCATTCACGGCGCGTTTGCCTCTTTCTCTGTCGCAGTAACTATCTGCTCTCCTCGGTAATCTGATCCCGGGATTAGTATTCACTGCATGCGCGAGGACGGCGAGCGGAGTGGCTGCCGAGAGATGTCCTAAATCACATCACTCACAGAGAGACGTGTGAGGGAGGGGGAGGCAGAGAGAGAGAGGGAAGAGGGAGGGAAGAGAGGAAGAGAGGATGTAAAGAGGAGAGGGTAAGGGAGAGATGGGGGAGGCAGAGAGTGAGGGAAGAGAGGCCGAGAGATGTCCTAAATCACATCACTCACAGAGAGACGTGTGAGGGAGGGGGGGAGGCAGAGAGAGAGAGAGGGAAGAGGGAGGGAAGAGAGGAAGAGAGGATGTAAAGAGGAGAGGGTAAGCGAGAAAGAGGGGAGGCAGAGAGGGAAGAGAGGAAGAGATATGTCCTAAATCACATCACTCACAGAGAGACGTGTGAGGGAGGGGGGGAGGCAGAGAGAGAGAGGGAAGAGGGAGGGAAGAGAGAGAAGAGAGGATGTAAAGAGGAGAGGGTAAGCAAGAAAGAGGGGAGGCAGAGAGAGAGAGGGAAGCGAGGATGTAAAGAGGAGAGGGTAAGGGAGAGAGGGGGGAGGCAGAGAGAGAGAGAGAGGGAAGAGAGGCTGAGAGATGTCCTAAATCACATCACTCACAGAGAGATGTGTGAGGGAGGGGGGAGAGAGAGGGAAGAGACGAAGAGAGAGAAAGAAAGACAGAAAGAGAGTGAGAGTGCGATAAGGAGGGAGAGAGAGGGACGTGAGTGAGGAGTAAAGGAGCAGAGAGGGAAAGAAAAACAGAAAGAGGGTAAGAGTGCGATAAGGAGGGAGAGAGAGGGACGTTAGTGAGGGGTAAAGAGAGAAAGAAAGACAGAAAGAGGGTGAGAGTGCGACGAGGAGGGAGAGAGAGGGACGTGAGTGAGGGGTAAAGGAGTAGAGAGAGAAAGAAAAACAGAAAGAGGGTGAGCGTGCGATAAGGAGGGAGAGAGAGGGACGTGAGTGTGAATGAGGGGTAAAGGAATAGAGAGAGAGAGAGAATAAGAAGGCTGAAGAGACAGGGGGATAAGAGAGAGATAGAGGGGAAATACAGAATGAGGGAGAGGGGGATAAAGAGAAAGATAGAGCGAAAGAAAAGAAAGAAAGAAAGAGGAGAAAGAAGACAGAAAGGGAGAGAAAATGAGACAAAAGGGAGGGATGAGGGGAGCGAGAGAAGAGAGAGAGAGAGAGAAAGAGAGAGAGAGAGAGAGAGTAAGCGCCAGGGGAGGAAGCTCGATCAATCTTACGGCGGCGGCTGGCTAAAGCGCCGCGCGTGTAAGCGACACTCTGTATTGTTTAAACACACATTTAGCATCGCGCCGCGCCGCGCCGCGCCGACGTGCCATTTGTCAGCCATGTTGGCGTGGCCCGCGCGCCCGCCAAGGTCAACGCCGCGAGCTGCCAAAGCACAACAAAACACACCTTATGCTGTACAGCGGTGCATCATTTCTACATCTGAGGATATGTACTGTAAGTCTGTAGCATCAGAGTGTTTACTGAAACAAGTATCCCATGTAGCGTTAGCATAGTTAGCATAATTCAGGGTATTAATCATGATTTGAATAGTTGGGATGACAAAGTTTTGTTTTCGTTTGGTGTAAATAATAAGTAATTCAGCAAGTTGCAGGTTACTTAAATTCACATGTGAGAAATGTATTGAAATAAGTCAGAATTAAAAGAGAAAATAATATAATTCAAATTAACCAAATAAACAATAAACATACTGAGTTTATTTCCTCAAAAGTGGCCTGCAATGTTCCACAGTGCGGCATTGCGTTTGTCTGTATGGGCACAAGAAGGTGGCGCTTAGGGACAGAGACTCCGTTCCTTATTGGGTCTGTTTCCCCTTTCTCCTGTTTTTTTGCCTCTTTTTACGTTGTCAAGAGCCCAAGCGGGATAATCACAGGCTGAGGGAGCATTTGGGACATGTTTCTCCTCCTTCCTCTCGCCCTCTGAGCTGGTGGGCACGTCCTGGACTCTGTGTTGTCATGTCCTGACCACCTCCAGCTTGTGTTGTAGTGCTCAGAGTCAAAGAGGTTCTGGTCCGTGTGAGGGCGGAGTCTCTGTCCCATATGTGTCTGGACAAAGCATTTTTTAGACTGAACATAATGACTGTTTGTCGTAAACTGGGCAACACTTTTAGACAAAAACTGGTTCACCCTGAGGACAAGAAGAGGGCGCTGCAGCCAGCTAACACTAGGATTTCTATGGCCCATCACACGGCTGTTAAAGTAACAAAGAACTGTGCACAAACATACCAGGCTATTATCGGTGGGCAGGGCTTGTGCAGCTCAGAGGAGAATAAATATCAGTGTTCTCAGACTTGATCCACAGATTGACAATGACTTTTGGATGAAAGTTGAAATGTCCTGATTTTCAAAACAACTGAATCTTTTTCTACGCGGAACCCTCCTGGATGAATGATGGATTACACACCTTTAATGCTGTTTTATTGGTCAAATGGCCGGACGTTTCACTTTTTGCAGTGCACATGGTTGTGTTGTGACCTAATGAGATGTGTTGTTTGGTTAGAGCAGTCGAATCGCTTTATAATGAGGTTTAATGTGCAATAAAAGGCATGTATTAAGAAAATAAAATGGTTTATAGCTTGTAAACAGAGACATAAAGGCACAAATGGGTGTGGAGTTGGCAGACCTCCTGACTGACCAATGAGGGAATAAATTACGCCAGTTTTTTTCTGACTGCCGATGTGGTTATTGTGAGATTCGGCCACAATGGAAATATATACATTACAGCCAACGGCACGGAGAACACGCTCGGACATACATTGATGTACTCGGGCTGCAGTTAAACGGACAGCGCTGCAGTTTTCAGGCTGTCACAACACTTCTCTGACTGTAACGATGATGATCGCCAACACCGGGCAGTTACAACGCTCCACCAACACAGACCTGGAACTGCATATGCTGTCTCCACCATTTACCATAGGCGTGATTGACAGGCAGGTTAACCAATTAGAGAAATGCACGGTGCTTTTGAGCCGAAACAAACACGGCGGCGTATGAGTTATTGAGTAGATAAAATAAGGAGGATTTTCAAACTGGTAAACCACTAAATCTGAGGTAAAAACTCATGAGGAGATCTACTACTACTGCTACTTTTGAGAGAAACGTGCTACCAAAGCGGCGATGTCGTCCGGGTCCAGATCATTCTGCATCCGAACAGTAAATATACTGAGCACATGTGCGAATCACAAGTTATTTACAGAATGCCGGCCTTCTGGTGGTGCCAAGAGTCTCTAAAAGTACTGTAGGAGGTAGAGCGTTTAGCTACCAAGCCCCTGTGTTATGGAATCAGCTCCCGACCCATGTTAAATATGCTGACACAGTCTCTTCATTTAAGTCCAGGCTTAAAACGTTCCTCTTTGAAATCGCTTATGGTCAGAGTAGTTAGGAACAGAAAGATAAACCCACAGCTTCAGCTACGCTGCCCTAGGAGTAACTGTGCTGGGGGAAGTATGACAGCTTGAGCACTATCCTCTTCTTCTGACTACTTATGCTATCAAACAATATTTATTTTTTAATTCCACTTGCAAACTGTTCACCGCCTTCTTTTTCTTTCTCTCACTCCTGAGGACCTGTGGACCCAGATGTCCCTCTCCTGGTGAAGTGGTCCCTGCCCTGTGTGGACGGTCCCTCATCTGCCTGAAGAGTGGCTCCAGTTCGCCTCAGTCGGTCCCTCATCTGCCTGAAGAGTGGGTCCAGCTCGCCTCCGACGGTGCCTCATCTGCCTGAAGAGTGGGTCCAGCTCGCCTCCGACGGTGCCTCATCTACCTGAAGAGTGGGTCCAGCTCGCCTCCGACGGTCCCTCATCTGCCTGAAGAGTGGGTCCTGCTCGACTCCGACGGTCCCTCATCTGCCTGAAGAGTGGGTCCAGTTCGCCTCAGTCGGTCCCTCATCTGCCTGAAGAGTGGGTCCAGCTCGACTCAGACGGTCCCTCTTCTGCCTGAAGAGTGGGTCCAGCTCCAGTCTCCTTGTGTCCGTCTGTCCGTCTGTGAGAGTCGGATCTCTCCTTCACTGGAACTCCTCCAGGTTTCTACGCTTTTTTCCCAAAGAGGTTTTTTTTGTAGTTTTTCCTGGCCGAGAAGGAGAGTCTAAGGACAGAGGACCCTGGGACATCGTCCCTCGCCATCACAGACATTGTCTGACTCCATCGCCACCACAGACATTGTTGATTCATTTCTCCCTGTGGCCCTCAGAGGCAACTGTTGTTGTGATTTTGGGCCTTACAAAAATAAATTGATTTGATTTGATTTGATTTTCTGGACTATAAGTCGCACTGGAGTATAAGTCGCACCAGCCAAAATATGCATAATAGAGAAGAAAAGAACATAAGTTGCACTGGAGTATGAAATAAGGTTGCAAGTGTGAAAATAACAAATAATATCACATATAAGTCGCTCTGGAGTATAAGTCGCACCTCAGCCAAAACTATGAAAAACAGTGCCACTTATTGTCCAGAAAACACGGTATCTACTTTCCCCATGCAGAGCCGTTTAGGGGCTCCAGGTGTGGCACTGGTGGATCACACGTTTCCGTTTACTCTGGTTGAACAAACAGCCATTTAGATCGAACGGTTTGTTTGGCGAACTCAAATTTATGAATGAAAGTGATTGTTGGTGAAAGAAAAGAAAAGCACTGCTCGACACACTTGTCTGTTTTTCATTTTTTTGTAGACAAAACAAGATCTCTGTCGCTCTTTGTCTTTCCAGAGTCTTTCTGCCGAACACTTGAAATGCCTCCTCGTCATCTGCGGCTAATCCACGTCTGAGCAAAATAAATTAACATTACTGATGCTTTCTTTAAGTAACATGCCGCTGCTGCTGTGTGTGTGTGTGTGTGTGTGTGTGTGTGTGTGTGTGTGTGTGTGTGTGTGTGTGTGTGTGTGTGTGTGTGCGCGCTTCGTGATTACTGTTTTCTTACAGTAAATGGACTGTAACAGATTTGGTTTCCCGACAGCCGGCAGCAGACTGATGCCCTACTGCCAAACTCTGCGTCTTTGTGCAAACAGCAAAAAGAGAAATGTCATTAAAGGACTGATTTACACAAACGACTCACAGATTAGCGAAAGGAATAAAACAAATATGCCGTCTACTGCAGAATACATGCAATATCTGCAGCAATAACCAGTGTCTTTCAGGGTTTTCACTTTGCTCATTGTTTTGGAAGTAATTTGTACTTTATGAATGGCCAGTTATGATTTGTACTTAAAAAGTAACCATAACCTTTCTGGTAAGGTCTGCCTGGTTGTTGCCATGGAGATGTTTCACACTATGGCATTAAACATGACCATCTTGCACTTAACACATGACGTGTGTTTTTATTCATGCAAAATAGCTTGAAAAATCGTTTATTCTTATTTTATAATTTCTTATTTTGACTCGCCGTTCCACAGATCTGACCTGTAGCTACCTAATTGTCTCAATGGAAATGGATATGTTTAATGCCACACTTTGGACTATTCCAGGCACAGCAATAACATCTCCATGAGGACAAATGAGTGGCGCTGACCCTCCTCCAGAAAAGTGACATTGTGCACTTTTAAGGAAACGTTTCAATATCATCTCCATGGAAACAAGCAGGTGGCGACCTACCACCAGCAAAGTTACATAACACACCTTTAAAGGGAATCATGCCTGAATTCAGCCATTTGAACGCTGCTATTATTATTATTTGATGTTAACCTATATTAATAATAATACATTAACTTGACTTTTAAACTTGGATGGGTTTTTTAATTTTTTTTTACTATTTTATTTTTCAACATAAAACATACACATACTCAACAACACTTATTACACCAGAAAAACAAACAAACAACAACAACAACAACAAAAACAGAATAAATGATAAGGGGAATAAAAATAAATAATAATACATGTTTTCTTAGATGCTTTTTGTGTCATCTTATTTGGAATGGGTTTGTATTTATAATTTAAATGGCTTTCTATTTTAATGCTTCCTATGGGTGCGTTCACACTTCCTGGTTTGAGCCCATGTACAGTCTGTTCCTGGTCCTGTTCTAGCCCAAGTTTAGTTCAACTTTACCTGTGATTCCTCCACTACCTCCTCTACAAGACAATTAATCCATCATATAATCCAATTCATACAATCCTGTTGTGTTTCTGTTTGCATCATCCGTTATCAGACCGTATAATTTCACTTTTACCATTCCGAACGCCAAATATAACACAACAGTCTCCTTCCTGTGCGGCTTGTCCCAGCAGCTGCAGCAGGCTCCCTCTGCCTCTGCTTCTGTGTGCACTTCACTGGGGGGAAGCGAGCGAGCGGGCGCGGCGCTGGAGGACGACGAGACGTGCGCCTGCATCCAAATGTGGAATTTTCTTGTCAAAGTAGCAGGATTTGGGATTAGTTTAGGATCTGACGGGACAAGGGGTGGGGGGGTGGCCCGATGACTTTAGCCACATAAAGAGATGACTGGGCAAATACAGCTCGACGCACACATCAATAACCCCCGACCGGAACATCGAGGCGGCTATAGCAAAACCGCCCAGCATACGTTCGGAACACACAGCCGGGGGAGCTTTCCTTTTGTTTATGCACGGGTGGAGCGGAGGAAATTAATATCACTGAATTGAATCCGCTCCGCCTATATTCTGTAGATCTTTAAGCTTCCCCCCGTGCGGCCAAAGCACACACATATACATCCGCACACACGTTGAGGGACAGGCAGCGAGAATAAGCCCTGTTTCGGAGGCTGCACTGCTGGGGATCCTGCTGGGTGGTTTTAATGGGGAAAATTAGCCAAGCAGAAAGGTGGATCGTGTTTGTTATGCTCCGCTGTGCCCTCGTCGTGCTGTTGTCCGCTCCCTCTCTCTTTCTGCCTTTCTTTCTTTCTTTCTTTCTCTCTCTCTCCCGCTCTGTGGATGCACTCTCTCCACTGACATGGTTGGACCCCACCAGCTGCTGCCACTGCTGCATGTCCACACGAAAGAAATACAAATGGGTGAAAGGCATCGTGTAGAAGATGCGTGCGAAAAAGCAACTGCGGGGTTAAGAACAATCGGTTGACAGCTACGGATGGTGTGATCATGAGTAATGCAAGGAATCTGGGTGTAAACAATATGTGGCAGTTGGGAAGGTGGTGCTAAAGGATAGACGAGAGGTAGAGAAGGGTTTGGATTGGAAATGAGTTCTGGATAGTTGACGTAGTCCAGGTGACTACCTTTGAAACCTGTTCTACCTTGGACCACACCTCTGGAGGAAAGAGGGATTACACCGACTCAGAACCAAAGATAGTTAATAGATGCTCAACCTTAAAGCATATAATTTAACAAAAGAATATCCCTGACATGTTACTGCCAGATCTTGTTGGTTTCTAGATCCATTCATAAAAACAACTAAGAAAAAGACAATGAAACAAACAGCAGCAAATGAGTTTAAACCCTCCTTTGTCCAGGAATAGTCCAAGGTAGAAAAGGTGAAACAAGACAGAACAGTCTCAAGTTAAAACTCCTCCTTTTATGGCGGGGCTAATCTTATTCAATGCAGTATTAATTGTAGCTTCTGAGGCCAGAACCGTCAGACTGAAAATGACTTCTGGATGGGAGTCGAAACATCTTGATTTTGAAAAACAGAAGACAATTGAAACCTTTACCCCCTTTAAGTATATTTTATAAATGTTCTTTAATCCTCAATGGGTCCGTTTGTTAAAAACTTAGCTTAGTTTTTTATGAATTGTGCTTGAATAAACTTACCTTGCCATCAATCAAACAATCAAATGTATTTGTAAAGCACAATTCATGCTAAATACAATAAGTGCTTTATAAAACAATGAAAAGGATACGCATGGATGGAAATGATTAAAATCACCATAGAACATAAAATCATAACACTGAATCACAATGAATAAATACAAATTAATTACAATGAATGTAAAGTCCTAAGCACAACAAAACGGTTATGTTTTGTTGGGCCGTTTTGGATTCAAACGTTGCCAGAGAAGAGGCTATGATACTATGGTAAACAACATAAACTGTTCAGCCAAAGACGTGTTTTGAAAACATCGCATTTTTACCAATGTCAACATTTGAATGACCGAATGACGATATATTCTCCATTTCACATATTTAGACAAGACACATTTTGAAGCGCATGAAGGATTCCACAGTAGAATGTTCCGCCATACGCCAGCTCAAATTAGGGATTTGTTCTGTTTCAATCCTTTGACGTCTTTGTCAATGTCATTATCTCTCTCTCTCTCTCTCTCGACTCAGCCTGCGAGCTCGCTCTCCCATCCACCACACGCGAGCGCACGGAACTGAAAGAGAAAAAAAATACCCCAAACAAACGGGTGCTTAGGCATGATACGGGCGCGGGACTGTGGGTGAGTGACAGGGTGAGAGACGAAGGGGGAATGGGTGCTACAGAGGAGGATGCGAGATGTGGCGGAGGAAAAGCTTCTTTGTTCTGGGTGGGCACAAATGACACCCTCTTTCACCGCGGAGACAGGACAGGATTTAGTCACTTCTTCTGGCACCGCGAGCTGGCACTGTGGAGGAGGAGTAAGAGATAGTGTGGGTAGTGTGTGCGGAGGGAAGGGCCAGGCCGGTGTAGTGGGAGCACGTACTCGTGAACGGCTGCTATGGCAGTCGAGAGTACCGAGTAAAGTGTGCAAGAGTGTGCGCAGATTTAGTTTAAAGAGGACACGTTATGCTAAATCGACCATAATGATATTTTAGCCTCGTTACTGCAGTGTTCTCTCATCAGAGTTGTGCTCGGATTGATTCATGAATGTTTGAGTGATCTTGCAATGTAGGCTCGAATGTTCAGGGAAAAATCCAGTTTTCACCTACTCCGTATCCACGCCCACATCGCTGTACTTGGTAGCAATTATTAACAACACACAAAAACAAGACACAGAGTGATACATGTACCGGTACGCTTCTAAAATGTCACTTCAATCAGGAGTAACTCAAATGAGGGCAAGATTTGTGAGAGCGGTGGTTTTCAGGTCGCCAAAAAAGATTTCAGGCGATTTCCAGATGACAAGGAGATGGCAAAAAAGTGTAAAGTTTTTGCAGTAGTTTCAAATAAGTCCTTGACGCCCTCAAAATGCAACTGCAACATTAAATTCCACTGTGTTGGTCGACCAAATTACTGCATCTTAGGCGTGTGTCCTCAAAGTAAAATAAATCATTAGAAAGAAGGCAGTGTTGTTCAGAGGATTCACTGCATTAGACCATAATTAATGATCTGCAATTATGAATAAGATATAAAGATATGAAATAAGATACTATAATCGTTTAAGTACAGTAAGAGGCTATGACTACGGCTGTGTACAGTGCAGCATATGGACAAAATAAATAGGTAAAGTAACTTCTAACCCCGGCAGGGAACGATGCGCCGGGTGCAGAGCTGGATGAGATAGGACGCTCCTCATCCCTTCCCCCTGAGACACTGGTTGGAGTTGAGCCTATCGCAGCTGAGGTCGTTTGTGCGGGTGAAGTAGCAGCGTCTTCCAGAATGAACTGTCACTAAAGCTTAAACTAAAGAAAATAAAAACACAGTAATCAAATCTGCCACTATGAAAATGCGAGGCCTGCGAGTTCTGTTTCCATTACTGAGCTCTTTTAGTTTTAGATCAATATCATCGTGGGAAGCTGAAGAGTAGAGCTGGAGTAAAACAGTGAATCCACAAAGAAATCTCACTCTCGACCTTGTTGCTCTGATATTGTGTCCGTCATTATTCCACCATGTTAAAGCTTTCAGAAACTTCAAGTGTTTTTCAGTTTTTTTCTCCCCTTTACCCCACACTTTGCTTTTTTAATGCTTTTTTTGCAGGGTAACATTGCGTGAAATGGGGTAGAAGAGCAGGGAGGGCATTCGGCAATCGTCAAAGCCGGGAATCGATCACAAGACCTTCTTCCTTATGTCACTACATGCTTTTATCCTGTGCCAAAACTCAGAAAAACTGGAAAGAACAAACAAACTGTGAAAACAAACCTTATACAAAACACTTTTTACAACTATATTTGTTGTTGTATTGAAATAAACCACTGGAAAGAAACATAAATTAATCTCAGGAAATGTCCGCGTGAAAAAGAAACGCTTTGACAATTCCAGGATATACCTCTATGTTCTTGTCACATCCCAGTATCTGAACCTTGCACATTTGGCTATAAACAGCACAAGAATATGAGAGATATGCACTTCTTCTCCTCCTCCTCCTCCTCCTCTTCTTCCTCTGCACCTCCGTCTAAGTTCCTGCTCCGGGAGGTGTCGTCGCTCCTCGCTCCCGTCCAACCCAAACACACTCCAACCACATCAGACGGTGGTCCCATCCTTTTCAGACCCCCACCGGCCCAACCACCGGTGCTCAGGGCTCTACACAAACATATTACCCTGTATTAAATGTTTCCCATATTTGTTATTCTTCCCCTTTTCAAGACTCCTGGCGGGATTGGGACGAAAACCAAAACTCACACATGCCTCGCTTTGGATAAAGAGGCTGGCCGAGGGATCGCCGAAACTTGCAACAACATTCGCGCGGGTTTCTGTTGATTGCCTCGGATTCCTCGTTTCACGTCCAACAAAGGCAGCGCTGTGTCCTCCAGGAGAGCGCTTTTTCCCCCAACTGCACATGACTACGCGGAACTCCGAGCGCAATCAGGAAGTGTGCTCGCGTGTACGTGTGCGGCGCAGTCTAGAGGAGGTCCCTGCAGAGTCTGAATCGGGTCCAATTGGTTACTGCGGCTTGTGTCAGATTGACTGGAGATGGGAGGTGGCAGCCGAGCGGCCGCTGGAGCCAAAATGGCCGACTTCAGAGGAGCGGGGCGATGACAGTGGTTCAGTCGTGACCTCCGATTGTGCGCAGGTCGAATGTGCAACGTGAGAACTTTGGAAACTTCATTCGAAACACGAAGATCAGAATGTACTGGCGCATGGAAACCAGCAATTTGGTTTTATTTGGCCGGGAATATCAAATGATGATGCCGCAGTCTTTTTTTTCCCCAACAATGATGCTCTAAACTAGACTTATGTGGCGGTAGCTGTCAGAAATCTCACAAAATGCAAGATTAGAAAAGACGGCTGATCCCAATATCCAGTTCCGTTGACCTCATGGTTCGTTATGTGTCGAAGAAATACAGATGGACATTACAGTCACTTTCCACCAGTGGGTATAATGTGGCGGTAGCAGTGTTCTTCTGTGCTGATGCGTGGCCAATGGGCAGAGAGAGGTGAAGTGGAAATTCTGGGACATTGGTACCAGCAATGTTGGTGGTCACGTTCCGCTATGATACAAATGCACATTACAGACTTAGGGGGCCCCTTTGTTGCACTTGGCCCTGGGTAAACAAGTGCTCATCAGCGCTCCAGCCTGACGCACCAGGCCTGAAGCCGTGTGGTGGCAGTGCCATTGTGAGTTGAGACGTTTTACGTTCTGACTCTCCCAACACTTCATACCGTCTTGTCTAATAAAGTCTATGGGCAAAAACTGAATAACTTAAACTAAAATAACGGTGGGTATTTATCGCATTAACGTGTTGAACGCACTACTGCGGTAAAGGGAAGTGATTTAATAGTCAAGAGAAGATGTGCAACTTGTGTCCCCTAAAATGTGTATTTCCTTAGTCCGAAAAACTGTTGTTCTTTGGCGCTGGCGTTACTGCCCTTTGGTGTGGTCCAGTGCCTCTGGAAAGGACATTGAAAAACTGCAATTAGTGCAGAACAAGGCAGTCCGTTCCCTTAAACTGCTCTAAATATGCAACAGTTCAAATCATGCATGGAACATTAGCTTGGCCATTGGGTAAAAATAATGTGTGAAGTGAATTTTTGCCCTTCTTGAAACATTGTTGTCTCAATGATTCCAAAGGTTTTTATGAAAAACCTTGTTCTCAGTTGTGGGACAATAAAGGAATATCTTATCTTATCTTATCTTATATTCTCATGCATCTATCTTCTTTATATCGTGAATCATATTTATCATCATTTATCATTTATCTGTAAACTGGTAGAAATAATCTTAAAGCTGACATCATGCCTTTACATCAGACCCAAATAACAGCAAGTTAAATCACGGTCAAACAGTGGGAAGACGGACTCAGCACAACAAGCTCTACAGTTTAGCCCGTTTTCACTTCACGCACCAATTAAAGACCTTGAGTCTTAGGGTCGGGGTGATTCTTGTTGCCTCTGTGCTGTTTCTCATTGACTAAACGTCGACAGTAGCGGGCTTTTAACACACAACCTGCAGTTCATGGTCGGGTTTACTCTTCCGTCCTGCAACACAACACGACACAACACGTGGACAAATAAAACTGTCAAGTTCAGAGAAATAAAGGCTTGGAACTCCCTAAAGGCAATGGTCAACGGAGATGCAAATACACAAACAAACTTTATCGAGACATGTCACTCTTATGTGGACAAAACACAACTCCCCGTGAGATAAATCCTTAATATTTGATCAATAACATGGTTTACAGTGACAGTCTGGGTTCATTTAGGTTAAAGTTAGAGTTAAGAGGTTTGGTATGTAGTAACTATAGTTTAGGTTGGGATCAGTCTCCAGGAACTGAATGTAAGTGAATGTAATGTCCCCCAAAAGAATATAAGTATCTGTGTGTGTGTGTGTGTGTGTGTGTGTGTGCGTCTGTGTGTGTGTGCGTCTGTGTGTGTGTGCGTGTGTGTGTGTGTGTGTGTGTGCGTGCGTGCGTGCGTGTGTGTGTGTTTGCGTGTGTAGGTGTGTGTGCGTGTAGGTGTGTGTGCATGTGTGTCTGTGTGTGTGTGTGTGTGTGTGCACATAGGTGTGTGTGTGTGTGTGTGTGCGTCTGTGTGTGTGTGCGTCTGTGTGTGTGCATGTGTGTCTGTGTCTGTGTGTGTGTGTGTGTCTGTGTGTGTGTGTGTGTGTGCGCGTAGGTGTGTGTGTGTGTGTGTGTGCGTCTGTGTGTGTGTGCGTCTGTGTGTGTGTGTGTGTGTGTGTGCGTGCGTGCGTGTGTGTGTGTTTGCGTGTGTAGGTGTGTGTGTGTGTGCGTCTGTGTGTGTGTGCGTCTGTGTGTGTGTGCGTCTGTGTGTGTGTGTGAGTGTGTGTGTGTGTGCGTGCGTGTGTGTGTGTTTGCGTGTGTAGGTGTGTGTGCGTGTAGGTGTGTGCGTGTGTAGGTGTGTGTGCATGTGTGTCTGTGTGTGTGTGTCTGAGTGTGTGTGTGTGTGTGTGCACGTAGGTGTGTGTGTGCGTCTGTGTGTGCGTCTGTGTGTGCGTCTGTGTGTGTGCGTGTGTGTGTGTGTGCGTGTGTGTGCGTGCGTGTGTGTGCCTGTGCGTGCGTGTGTGTGTGCATGCGTGCGTGCGTGCGTGCGTGCGTGTGTGTGTGTGTGCGTGCGTGCGTGCATGTGTGTGTGTGTGTGTCCTGTGCTCAGTGGAGGTCTTACTCACACCGTCTGATTTCAGTCCGATTGGTTGAAGGGGCCCGACTCTCGCTGAGCTGTATCAGGCCGAATGGTGATTGGACGTGACAGCCGAGCGACCGCAGTGGATCCAAAATGGCCGACTTCAGAAGAGCCAGGTGACGACGGTTGCCTCCTGCTCAATTATGCAATCACGGCCCAAATCACTGCCAGAGATGGGGCTAGCCCGATAGCCTCGAGCTAGCCGTGAGTGTGAGGTGATGATGCGGTTCGGGGGGCGCACACGTTGCCCTGGAGACCCGTGTGACCCCAGTGTAAGAGGAATATAATATGAAACACGGTGCGAGACAGTGTGAGGATGAAGGTTCTGGAATAGGAAACTCGGGGTGGACTTCACAAACTAAAACTTGTTGAAATGTTGAAATTGTATGTCACGATTACTCAAGCCAAAATAAGTGGGTTTAACAATATTATGGTAATGATTGCAATAGATAAAAATGTGACAGGTTATGAATAAGTTCCATGTTATTTACTATTGTAGGATTGTACTTTGATTGGTTGAGAAAACTACAACGATACTGAAGAGAAAATGATTATCTTACAGTTATAATGCTCCGCAAGCAACAGTTATTGTCCACCCTTTTCATCAGGATAAACACTATTGTGAGTATAAATAAAGGTTAAAGGTGCACTGTGAGTATAAATAAAGGTTAAAGGTGCACTGTGAGTATAAATAAAGGTTAAAGGGGCACTGTGAGTATAAATAAAAGTTAAAGGGGCACTGTGAGTATAAATAAAGGTTAAAGGGGCACTGTGAGTATAAATAAAGGTTAAAGGTGCACTGTGAGTATAAATAAAGGTTAAAGGGGCACTGTGAGTATAAATAAAGGTTAAAGGTGCACTGTGAGTATAAATAAGGGGCACTGTGAGTATAAATAAAGGTTAAAGGGGCACTGTGAGTATAAATAAAAGTTAAAGGTGCACTGTGAGTATAAATAAAGGTTAAAGGTGCACTGTGAGTATAAATAAAAGTTAAAGGTGCACTGTGAGTATAAATAAATGTTAAAGGGGCACTGTGAGTATAAATAAGGGGCACTGTGAGTATTAATAAAGGTTAAAGGGGCACTGTGAGTATAAATAAAAGTTAAAGGTGCACTGTGAGTATAAATAAAGGTTAAAGGGGCACTGTGAGTATAAATAAGGGGCACTGTGAGTATAAATAAAGGTTAAAGGGGCACTGTGAGTATAAATAAAGGTTAAAGGTGCACTGTGAGTATAAGTAAAGGTTAAAGGTGCACAGTGAGTATAAATAAAGGTTAAAGGTGCACTGTGAGTATAAGTAAAGGTTAAAGGTGCACAGTGAGTATAAATAAAGGTTAAAGGTGCACTGTGAGTATAAATAAAGGTTAAAGGGGCACTGTGAGTATAAATAAAGGTTAAAGGTGCACTGTGAGTATAAATAAAGGTTAAAGGGGCACTGTGAGTATAAATAAAGGTTAAAGGTGCACTGTGAGTATAGATAAAGGTTAAAGGTGCACTGTGAGTATAAATAAAGGTTAAAGGGGCACTGTGAGTATAAATAAAGGTTAAAGGTACACTGTGAGTATAAATAAAGGTTAAAGGTACACTGTGAGTATAAATAAAGGTTAAAGGTGCACTGTGTAACTTTTCTGGCGAATGATCATACTTCTCTGCAGGAAAATGTGATCACTTTGCTCGGAATGTATAGCATTAAACACCTAAATAAAGGCTTATCTTGTCTTACCTAACTCCATGGAGACACCACGAGGCCAATGTAAAGGTCAGATCTGTGGAGATGCGAGCCCACAGACCCAAGAATACATGTTTTTCAAGATATTTCTATGTATATTCAAGCAGTAAAAATGACTGTAATTGAATAAATGCCTGATACATACATGTATGTTATACTGTGGACCATTCCAGCTACATTTTCTATCAAAAATGTAATGTTTATTGACGCAAAAAACGTGAGTTGGACAGTCCAGAGCATTTTTCACATGGAGCACGCTGTAAGAAGGCATCAACAATGTTCAAAAGAGTTGGATTTTGTGGAAATGATTGTCTATTTTCCAGATAATAACCTTCAGTTGTTCTTTAGCATTGGCTCCAACAGAAAAGCTGCACCTTCAAATCAAATCTTCTGAGCTTTACTTCGATGGATAAAGGCTACAATCCCTCACATTTGATGTTAATATCCCAAAAAACATACATTAAAAAACATAAAATTAACGTGCGTCGCAAAATTAAGCAAGCTAGGACACAAACAATAGTAAGTAATGAGATTTCACTGGACAATCAATGAAAACACAGCGCATTATCTAAATTAGGACATGAAGCAAGAAGAGTTGTGAGATTTCGTGAGGGGGCGTGGTTTACAATGCACCACGCTAATACTGAAACAAAGACAGCGCCGTAAAAACGCACCGAAATGTTTCAGAAATGGCTTTATTTTCATAGTAGTTGACGCATGAAGCAAAGAGACGTGACTTTAAACATGCCTCTGTGTTGATTTAACCAAAGCCCACTCTCCATATACTCCTTATGTGTGTGTTTTACTCATCCGAGGCCCCCGGTCGCTCGGCTCCTGGTGGGACCGGCTCTTGGACTCAGACTGTTTGAAGTCTCTCTGGACCCTGGAGACGTTTGGTATGATCACAGACTTTTCCTCTAACACGGGCGGAACACAGACAATTATAATACTTTTACAAACAAACATGTAAAGGAATAAGTCACACCAGAGAAACAAGGGAGAGGATTTTGTGTGTGTGGGGAGTTTATTCAAATGGTAAAATTAATATGTAGTAATATATAAGACATTAAATTAATATTAAAGCTGCATATTGTACACTGAAATATTCTGCATCTTAAACTGTGTTCTGACAATAGTTGGTAGTTAAAGGTGCAGTATGTAATGTTTCTTTTAGTCTCCATTTAGATGTTATTGGAGTATAAATGATGTATTTTCCGGACTATAAGTCGTACCTTTTTTCATAGTTTTGGCCGGGGTGCGACTTATACTTATATTTATACTTATACTTATACTCTGGAGCGACTTATATGTGATATTATTTGTTATTTTCACACTTGCAACTGCATTTCATACTCCAGTGCAACTTATATATGTTTTTTTCTTCTCTATTATGCATTTTTTTGGCTGATGCGACTTATACTCCGGTGCCACTTATAGTCCAGAAAATCCGGTAATACATGATTGAGGCAAACAGAAAAGTTACATAAAAACTTCACACAAAAGTGAATTCAATGGAGGTGGTAAGTTACATATTTTGTTCTGAAGTTATAAAGATTCAACGTCATCAAGGTCATTTTCCCAGAAGGTTAAAGGTTAAAGCAACACGACTGTATATTAAAAAAAAACTATCGTAATTATAGTTTGATAGTTGTAATCGCTATCTGGACTACAGAAATATATACATAAATGTTTTCTTTTATATCAAAAACAGTAGCATTAATAAATCAAACTGTCAAAAAAGAATAAACTATTTCTCATTTCCATCAATAATACACTTTATTCATGAATCTAGAAGCCTGTCCTCTCCATATTTCATAATTTATTTAGTTGATAATGTATTTAATAATAATAATAATAATAAGTGTTTGACTAGTCGACTAATCAGAAAATTAATTATTGAACAGTTTCATGGTTTGTACATGTCTGTGTTGTTGCAGATGCTGTTTTATCTCATAGTTGGTTTAAATTGGGACTCATTATTACGTTAATATCAGTGTCACATTCCACTTTATTGGCAAAATCAAAGCTCTTTTCTTTTCTTTTTTTTAATTCATTTCCATTTTATTTTGAGATTGCACAGGCAATTACAAGAATGAGTTACTTCAAAACACTTACAAACCATCGATCCCATTTCCAAACCTTCAGCATTCATTTAAACTGACAACAAAATTCACAAACTAGGAACTTGCTTCGGTCGTAAGTTGCAGCATAAAACAATTCATAACGATAAAAGTTAAACAAACATACAAACTATGATAAAACAGAGGCGTGCAAAACAAACGCGTACGAATAAAATGGTCTTAAATACAAAATACAGCCCAGCAACATCTAAATCAACGTTTTATTCTAGTTTCCAGACCGGAGCCTTTTTTCCACAGACTTTGAGCGTAAAGTGCCCGTGGCTTTTACCGTGGCTCCAGTGTAATCCATCATCTTTTAGCTCCGTAAAGTGACTGGACCTGATTGGTGCAAATGACGACGTGTTGGACTCTGTATTCTGGTGAGGGCCCTCTAAGCTCCAGCGAGAAGGGGGCAAAGGGGTCAGCGATGTGTGCCAATCCCACTGTGTGTGTGCGCAAGCGGGAACGGGGGGGTGCACGAGCGAGGGGGGGGGGGGAGTATCGCCAGTCCTCCAGGGCACAGCAGGCTAATTAATAATGAATCCCAGAGAGGCTACGTTTGAAATGCAGATGTGCAACTGCCAACTCCGCCCGCTCCTTCAGAGAGGGACCAGAGTGTGTGTGTGTGTGGTGTGTGTGTCTGGTGTGTGTGTGTGTCTGGTGTGTGTGTGTGTGTGTGTGTGTGTGTCTGGTGTGTGTGTGTGTGTGTCTCTAAGGGGGGCGTGTGCATCAGGGAGAGGAGGCAGCGGGCCACAGGAGAGACTCGCTGGTTTGGTTTGGGTGGTTTTCGCCGCTCGCTGTGGCACAGATAGAGATTTTCTGCATGAAATTCGCTGGGGCTTAACTCTGAGGAAGCGAGAGAGCGAGAGAGTTGGAGAAGTTGGGAGAGGGATGGTTGCTATAGCGCTGGACGTGTGGGGTGTGATTGAAGACAGTTGAACAAGACGGTTGTTGTGACATTCAACGTTTTTATGAAGTTATGACATTAAGATGTTTTTATGAGTTAAGTCGTCCCAGCATTTCGTGCAATAAAACTGCGGTGAACTATATTGGGCCTCAAAACTCCTGTCATGGGCACAATGGATGGATATCTTTGCGACATGCTTCTGGCAGCTGGGAAAAAGGCCAACACAAAAAAATTGCACCGACGTTTAAGGACTGGACCGACATCATAATCAACATACGCAAAATGGGGTCAAATTTGACACACACTGGACTAAATGGGAACTTTTATTTTGGACTTAATATGTTTAAACCGTCTTTTCTTTGGATGCCACACATTCCTTATTACCTGTTTTTTAATATATTAAACACCATATTAATTTGCTTTGATGTTTTTATCGATTTATTTTGACATACATGTTTTATATTTTTATAAACTGTATTGTGCTTACATTTTTTGATGTGTTTTAACATTGTAAAGCACTTTGAATTGAGCTTCGTAAGAGTTGTGCTCTATAAATAAATTTGATTGATTGATTATTTTCTGATTCAATTTATTACTTATTTAGTCTCTTTCTGGTCCGTATCGGTTCTTGTTTTTGTTGTTTTCTGTTCTATAAATCAAATATAAATGGGACATATCTATATTAGACATACTTTCAATACTATTTTCTCTCTATTTATCATATATTTTACCATTAAATACTATTTCCTAATCCAGCAAGATTATTACAGAAAGTGTTTTAGAAAATGTTCGAATAATATACTGTATATTAATTCACCTTAGACATCGGTTTCACTGAGTGCTCGCCGTTCTTATGGATTCATTCACAGACATTTGTATCATAACAGGGACACATTATTACAGACATATATTTGTAGAGTCTGACCCGCTGCCATCGCTCAGACGCCTAAAGACCTTTTCAAAAGCCTTTTCCAGCACACGTACGTTTAAAAACAACATGTTCCACTCTTCAAAAAGGTCCCGGGACAGGATACAGGACCATGCTCAGAAGTTTGCTCAATTCATTCACGTTTGAGGCGCTGGATTTGTTTTCACAACTCTCGCTCTGATGTTCCGTCTGCGCAGCAAAAAGGTCGAAGTTTAACCCAACCTAACGGATAATATGTAAGCTCAAGTGCAATCTTTTGTACCGATGTTGAAGAGAGTATTTAAATAAAGACACATCTGTGAGAATTACATTTTATAGGTGACGATCCAGGATTCTTTGGTGTTTTTGGTTTTTCTTGCATTAACTAAAAGTTCAACATTATCTTGGAGACGGAGAGTACATGAACTTTTAAAATATTGTTATGAATAGATTAAAATACTGTATTTATACTCATAAAGTCATGTTAGGACAGTAGGGCTTGAAGTTAACACATGTTACTCATTTAGTTTGGGCATATGTTATCACTATCAGATGGTTGATTGTTAAACTATAGGAAAAATAACATTAATTTTGTTGTTGTTGTCTCATTAACACTTCAAATGTACGTTTTCTGATACTGGAAACAACTACACTGCAGTTCTGCTCATATTTCTTAACTCATTTGTCTTAAAATGACAATAAAACCACCCATAATGTTCTCATTTCACATTGGAATGATCATCTGCATTTAATTTGGTGCTGCAGTTTGGATGAATGGGACTTTTGCTCTTTAGCCTTACATTAATATGAATAAAGAAATGTGCCCGTCGTCCTTGAGAAGTATTGAGAGCAAACCCACGGCCCTGCGCTCATCTCCGGACCGAGGGAAGTGGATCTGGAGAGGACCTGGAGAGCCCACACAGCGTTTCCATGGACCCTTATCATCTCGTCTCTCCAGCGTCGGCCGCAGTTTGAAGTTTAACAGATGGTAATTTTATGTAGATTCACACGGAGCCGGTTTCCTCTCTGACCCAGCACCACTTTACCATCCGCTGCACCTGTAACACAAACACACACAAAGCGAACGGTGCATTAAGTAACGCTTCAGAAAAGATTTGGATCTCAAAGTGTCGTCATTACCTGGCTAAAGTGAACCTAAATATGTCCTTTAAGGCTGTGGGACTGAAACAGGCCAGAAATAGCATTAGTATTATGAATTTCAGAACAATTAATGTATAGCCAAGTATATTTGTGATTGTTTAACATTTAAATGTATAAATTTACATCGTGACACTTTTGAAATAGAGAAAAGAGGTCTAAAACAGGAGGATACACACATCAAACCGGTACAAAAAATAGTCAAATTAAAAAAATAAGCAGGAAGAAACAAAGATATAGGCCAAATAATTCAGCAGAGAAAGTTTTGGGGTCTGTGATATTCCCACAAGAACCTTTTAGACTCATAGTTTTGAACTGTATGAATGTTTGAGAGCAATGACTAAGAACAAGCTCAAGTTTTTGGTCAGTTTGCTCTCTCAACTGTCCAATCTGCTCCTAAAGATGTTTTAATATTTCATTGAACCCACTTGCATCCGTAGAACTATATGGGACATTGTAACTATAATATTGTAAAAGGTTGTTTTTTTAAAATGCATTTATCTCCCGCGTGGACATAAAGATCACTTAAAGTAGCACTTACACACACCAAACTTTTCAATCTTGTGCTCAACAAGATTTTTGATGGAACGTACAGAAGGATTTATTGAGCCTGATTTATTCAAGTTTTTTATTGTAAAACATTAGGCAAAATGTAAAAAATGTTTGGTCAATTTTAATTCCAATCCGAAAATTTGATATCTAATAAATGTAAAACCTGGATCTATCTATTTTCCAGATTGAAATATCTCAAATGGTAAATTTTTCCATGTGTAAACGTTACATGATTTGTGTGAGTAAACTTACGGATAAGTTTCAAATTCATATCTTTAAACTTAAGATTGTTTCTTATTCAGCAGTTCTGAACAGCAGCTGGAAGAACAAGCACAAACACAACCATCAGATTTAGAGTTTGAAGGGAAAGTGTAAAGATGGAAAGAGACTGATGTGTCAGTTCTGCTCATTCCAGACTTTAGGCTCTGACTGAAAATGCTCGGTCAACTTGAGATTGTGTTTCTGCCTTTGAGGCCCCGGGGCCGTGTGTGAAACACAGAGCTGCAACAACTACAACTCTGAGGCCCTAAACCAGCAAACACATAAAAGGCTAACAAACTGGGGATCAAGTTATTTAATTATATTATTTCTTGCTGAAGCTTACGTCAGAAGAATTCAAATGATTTTCAATGTACAATCTTGTAAAAAAAAAAAAAAATCGTTTGCTATTATTATAGTGTCAACATTTTATAGCAGCTCTGTAGCTCAGACGGTCAGCAGCAATCACTCTTTTCACTGTTTTTATTGTTCTATTAGGATCCCCATTAGCTGCCATTTAATGCCCACCAGTCTTTAACTCCTCAGCAAATATCAGAACTAAAAGGGAAGCAGTTGTGGAAGAAATATTTAGTTTGTTATTTAAGTAAGAGTAGATACAGAGAACTAATTCTTAATGTTTCTAGACATTTTAAATGAATAATCCCTCAAACCAGACAGACTTTTTACCCCTTGTCAACAATGCAGGAGTAGAAAGTACAGATTCCTGCTCTCAGTCAAATGTACTTAAGTAAACATAAGGATTTTACTTACCGGTATCAGCACTTTTACTTGTACTTTGTTACTCTCGACTGACAGTGGCTGTGGTTACATGCAACTCTAATTATTGCCTGATTTTGAAGTGGTATTTCTTATAATTATGTCCCTATGATCAGATTTTACAGTTTGTACGTCATTTAAATGATCACAAAGGTCAGATTATGGTGTGCCACTGAGAGCCACTGAGAGCCACTGAGAGCCACTGAGGTGAACGGCTGCTATCTGAAAACATGTGTCATAAGCAAATATATTTCTGACAGTGTATAGTTTTTATAGCAGCTCAATAAGATAGGACCGAAATCCCAATGTGACAAAGCAATATAACAGTACACTGAACAGGTCTGGTAGTACATGCACCGCTGCTTGAGACACACTGCTGCGGTAAACACTCTTTTGTTTGAAGATGACAAACTGTTTCCATTTGGTTCAGGTATTCAGTTTGTCCCTGATAATCCATAGGTGGCACAACCGCAGTCACTGTGGATGTTTATTCTCCAAACAGAAAATAACAGACCGTGTGACCCGAGGCTCGGTTTGTTTTGACTGAATTCATTTTCTAATTAACTGGAAACCCAAATCATTTGAGTCTTTGGATTTGAATTAGAGGTGGAATACAAATGAGACAGACAGGCAATGTTTATTAAAAAAAAAAAGTGTTTGAAACGTTTGATGCTTTAAAGCTGTGTGTTTTACCATTATTTTTAACCTATTGTCCACGGTGTGTCTTTGGTTCACTGTCACAAAACAAACCCCCCCAAAAAGGCAATTACTACGATGAATAAATACAAGTTCAGCTTTTCGAGACCACAGCAGATTTCAAGGGCATAAAAATTTAATATTCCGTCTGTTTTTTTTGGACAGAAATATAAAAAAAAATGGTTCAAGTATAGATTGGCTTATAACCTTTTAACTATGCATATGTTTGTTCAAACGGTATTAACAGTCATCAGCATTTTAAACGTATATAAATATGTATAAGATAAATGAGATGAACCATAGTCTAATAGATGTGTCATTTCATTGTCCCCCCTTTGTTGTTCTAAACATTTTTTTGAATCAAAGGGAAAACACTGACACATGATGGAGGACAATAAACATAATTACGTCTCTCCTTCGATAATAAACTAATTGTGGGTAACAAGATAACGCCACGTGATTTCCACCACCTTCTCAACAAAACTGGAAGAGGATTTTTGAAGAGAAAAGTGCTGAATCAGACGGGATAAAGCACAACACTCCCTTATGTTTAACGCGCGTCGCCTATAGGCCACATTTCCACTGACGCGCCCTCGTGGGACGCGCCTCAGCCTCATATCTATAGCGTTAACTGCGACGCGTTCCCCCCTTTTATAATGACTGACGGCCGGACACGGAGCCGCACTAAAAAAACACGTTTTAAGCTCTACGTCTCCCACACACTGCCTGTCACGTAAAAACAAGGCGAGCTTTTTTATTCTCTGTGGGGTCGCCCGGTTTAAACGCGGTGTCACTGTCCTTTATTAGCGACGTCACGCGCTAATGGGAATATCGATTTTAGTGTCTGGCGGCGGCGCGTGTGTGTCGCGGATGTCAAGGATGAGAGGACGACTGAGTTTACAGCCAGGGGTGACACCGAGACCGCCTTTTTGCGCCTCGGATGCGCGCGAAATACAGACGCGCGTTGATGTAACAGCCACGTCCCAAAACTGTGCCGCGCAGACGATGATTTGATGATGTCATAGTCTCAGATTGTAGGGTTTAGAATCTCCTATGTGGCAATTTTCATAACAAATGTCCAAAATACAAATCTGGACGATGATAAAACCTCTAATTCCTGACAATTGCATCTGTTTTCACTCAAATCGTGCACATTAACAACAGTGCGTGTCCCATCTTAATTGTAGACACGGGCCTCTGCGTATTGTGACGTTATTTGAGTACATTTTTTAACCAAATCGTCAACATACACTCACTCAAAAGCGCGTGTTACTTGACCCAATCTCAACAAAAACTCAAAACGCGGTGATGAATTCATTCCAACGGCAGGATCTCAAAGACACTGCGTTAGTTTTGTGACTGTTGGCGCGCTCGGCGGAGATTTAGGCCTCAGAGAGGTCATGACACCGCGTGACAGGTCCCGCCCCGGGGCCCCGAGCTGTCTCTGCCTCAGACCGAGGTTGATTTATCTACGAGCCCAACCGAGTCAGTGCGAATATGACGGCTTAGAATAACAATATATTTAGGAGGACGGATTATGCGTCAAATGGCAAGGCGACCATGACAAATAAAGGATTTGGCGCAATAAAACGTCGTGGACATTTGATTTAACATTACGTGCTAAATAATCATTTTGTTTTATTTTAAACCCTTTATTGTTGTCGTGCTATGCATAGCCCAAGCCTCCATATGTTACACGGTGAATTATATTTGTACACACTGCGATTCTCTGACCTTAACAGCGGGGTGTTGGCAACAAAAGCTGCGCCATTTCATTCACATCTGACCTCAAAATATGTCTCTTTTTGCTGCCAAGAATATGTAAAGAAATGTGGTTATGCCATTTAAAAAAACGGCATGAAATATGAATGATAGATAACACGGTTTACATAATTTAAAATACCAATGAACAATGTTTTCTTTTTAAAATACAGTATAGATCCAATACGTTTTGTGCGTAAAACTGTAAATATAGTTCAACAATTTGTACCAATAATGTTACTTGTTTGCAGCAATAAAATACTGTATCAAAACCATCGCTTCAAATTGTTGTTTTCACTGGAGTAGAGCTTATGGTAAATATATATATAGGTGAAAATAGCTCCGCGTAATTGCCATAATCGCTAAATAAACCCAAACAAACAAACAAAAACGTGTCAGAAACGGTCGCGGGTGTGTTGTGCGCGCACATGGAGCCTGCGTAAGTGTAGCGGGGTCTGCACGGCTCGGGTTATCTGTGAATGGGCTCTTTATTGGAGGCGCGGAGTGGGGATTTGCCTTTTATTCGCCTCGCTATGGAAACGCGCTCGACGGCACAAAAATGTCGATGTGAATAAAAGGGATCGGCACAAGGAGCGTTTCTAGAGAAGCATCTGTTACACTTAGAAACTTAGACTGTTGAGAGGGAGAGAGAGAGAGCACACACAGCACAGCCCCGTCCCGAGCTGAGTCCACTGCTACATCGAGCTTCGTGCGTCAAAAATGTAGTTTGTTTGTGGTTTTAAAATATTTGCCTAAAAAACATCGTCTAATTGATTTAATATTGTGCAATGACGAGGGAGCCACGTTTAAGTGAATCCAAGCAAATATACTGAACGCGAGGATAGTATCTAAAAAAAAGAAAAACAGTTTAGTTTAGTTAGTTTGCTATTTGTTGTTTGAAAACCCACATTGGAAAACGTGCGCTTAAAGCTCCGAGTGCAAAAAAACAAATGTGAAAACAAAGATAAACAAACAATGAACAGAAGTAACAAAGCTATAAAAGTACCAAATAACCATTTAAGTGCTAAGAGTTAGCCTCAAATGCACTGACTGTTCATCACACTGCAGTTAAACGAATAAACAGTCTATTTGGACCGACTGCTGTGAGAAGGATTTTGCCCAGACATGAAAATACTGCAATCTCTTCAAATTATGCAACACGAAAGACAAAAATCCTATCAATCAAGCCAAATGTAGAGGCCTTTTCCCCACATTGTGACATGAGTTTTGGAGGAGGAGAGCTGTGTCCTCTGCCTCACCCTGATAGCGGGCCCGTCCGACCAACCCCCCGCGGCCCCCGGGTCCCCTCGCCCGTCCCCGCGGCCAAACCCCTCACCTGCTCCGGCCCGCGGTGCGCCTCCTTCGCCCCGCTTTCCTTCCCTCCTCATCTTTCCTCCAGCGCCTCGGTAGCTCCTCGGCTCTGCACTCCTTTAATGACTTTCTGGTGGCTGCAGAGCTTCTTTTATTTCTCCTAAATGTATGAAAATGTATGCAAATTTAAATCAAGCTTAACCTGGGAGCCGGAGCAATATATTTAATGGAATTTCGCAAACCAATAAGGAGACTGCGACGCGGCGCAGTCTCCTAATGGCAAATATAATTACGCAGGGGCGAAGTTGGGGCTCAGATATGCAGTTAGATTAGGTTTTTCAATTCAGACACGAGCTGTGGGGAGATTTTTAAACAGTGCCACGAGGAAGGAGGCCTCGTTTTGTTCGAGTGGTAAAGGATTTGAATCAATGAATTTCACGAGCCGAAAACGTGGGGTTGCCTTGTCTTAAAAAGCTGGGATTTAATGCGAGTACATTCTCACCTACACATCCGTGACAGTTATATTTCCACTATTGAGCGTGTGATGAATATTTATGTGGGAATGTTCGTGCGTGTCACACTATCGCGGGCACATCTTATAAACACCCCGGGAAACATTGCGTTCAAAGTTAATCATTAGTGCCTGGGAACTGGTCCTGGTTTGATTGTGGGGGGCTCTAAATGAAGTGCTGGCACGTCTCACAAATGCCATTGCGCTTTAATCTCCTCCTTCGCACGCGCTCGAGGGTGACACGAGCGGCAATAAACTCGCGCGTAAATCAGTTGGAAACTTTAATTAATAAACAGGAACTGCGCTCCGCGGTCGCATCACGCCGCGCCAGGCATGGAGCAAGTGGACCGACACTGCTCACTTCCGGTGGGAGTAACCCCTTCCTCGCCCGGTGACAGTGACCGCCACCACCACAGGCCAGGGAATTAAGAGTGTGTCTTGTGTTGTCCAGTTTTGTTATAGTTCAGATTTACTGCAGGACAATAATCCTAGACAATTCACAATAAGATGTTTTTGAACTGTTTGAACGGGATTGTTGTTGTTGTTGTTGTTGTTGTTGTTGTTGTTGTTTCTTGCTTTCATCATTTTTCAAATGTAGATGGGCCTAAATGTGGTGTTTTAAATGAGTTTAGGTCAATTGTACAACATGTTCATTACCCTGGTGTAGCTGAATAAGTGAAACCCTCTTTAAGGATTTCATCAAAATCTGACTTTAACTAAACTTGACAGGGTTTTAGGCTTTGGCAAAGTCCCCCCATCAAACACAAGACTTTCCCACATAAAACAGCCTGTGTTTGTGGGAAAATCCGTGAAAATGGCGCGTTTGAAACATGGGAACAATTGACTGTCGTGAATCTCAATATTTCCCAGAGCTCATATTGAACGCACATGTGTTTACAGCGAGACGTCTCCAAATAAAGTTCTGATTGTAAATAAAAAATCTTAGCAGCAGAGGCGGGTCTTAGAAAGGCGCGTGTGCTATTGGTGCGCGTGTGTCGTCACTCAGCGCTGATTGGTCCGAGCAGCTGTCAGTCAGCGCGGAGCCAGAGGGAGATGTGAGGCGCTGCTGCGCTGCCTGGCGTCAGTAGCTCCAGTAGCGGGGTCGAGCAGCAGCAGCATGGCCACAGCGGCGTCCAGCCCCTACACCCTGCTCAGCTCCAGCCCCATGCTGCACGCGGACAGCCAGGCCATGCAGCCCGCGAGCCCCTATAGAAGTCACCACAAACTGCTGCAGAGCGACTACGGACACGCGCTGGGTCACCAGTGGGAGGGCAGCCCCTGGTCCGGCTCCATGGAGCAGCAGGACGTGAAGCCGGGCATCATCCACCACCACTCCCCCCACCACAACAACCATAACAACCACAGCAACCACCCGGGCGCATGGGGCAGCCCCGTGTCCCACAGCAACATGTCCTACTCCCAGACGGGCTTCTCTGTGAACGGCATCATGGAGCCCGGGGCCACGGGCCAGGGCATGCACGGGGGTCTCAGGGACACCCTCAGCCCGGAGCACGGGGACCTGGGCCCGCACCACTGCCACGACCACTCGGATGAGGAGACACCCACCTCGGACGAGTTGGAGCACTTTGCCAAGCAGTTCAAGCAGCGTCGGATCAAGCTGGGCTTCACGCAGGCGGACGTGGGGCTCGCGCTGGGGACGCTCTACGGTAACGTGTTTTCTCAGACCACCATCTGCAGGTTCGAGGCGCTGCAGCTGAGCTTTAAAAACATGTGTAAACTCAAGCCGCTGCTCAATAAGTGGCTGGAGGAGGCGGATTCCACCACGGGCAGCGCCAGCAGCATAGACAAGATCGCAGCTCAGGGTCGCAAAAGGAAGAAGCGCACGTCCATCGAGGTGAGCGTCAAAGGCGTCCTGGAGACGCACTTCCTCAAGTGCCCCAAACCGTCCGCGCACGAGATCACGTCGCTCGCGGACTCGCTGCAGCTCGAGAAGGAGGTGGTGCGCGTGTGGTTCTGCAACCGGCGGCAGAAGGAGAAGCGCATGACGCCACCGGGAGAACCGCCACCGCCGCACGAGGGACCCTACTCTCACGGCGACGCCTCGTGCCACGATCTCTGACCCCGGGAGGGAGCGCGCGCCCCTGACAGACAGACTCAGACAATAACAGACACCTGTCCGGCCTTCGTCATTCCCAGCGCCGTGAGGGCATTACTGCATCAGCACCATCTCTTTTTAAACACATGAGAATCAAGGATATAAATATACAAATGTGCCTATAACCTGCCAGCGCCTTGGTTTGATTCACCATCAGCTCAGAATAATGTCAGCATCAGCTGAGACTGCTGTTCCCCTCTTTTTGGCTCTGCGTCTCTGTTTTACGCGTTTGTTTGTGCGCCCGGCGGAGTGAGACCAATAACCACAAATAACAGTGGCTCTGTCAGTTTTCTTAATTGATTTGATGGACACCAGAGGCTGTTTGTCTCACCTCACGCTCCCCTCGGGCTCAAACCCAGTGCTTTAGTTCTCCGCATATTTACACTCATTATTTGTAACGCAATATGTAATTATTTTCTCCACTAGGCCCTGAGTCATTTGACGCGTAGAGGAACATAGCACTTATGGAGCAGTTGGATTGAACCGCTCCTTTGGCCTGTAGCTTCACTTCTGTTCTGTTTGTGTTTTCATCGTCATCTTTGACCATAAACTGTGTGAACTCTGAGCAGAGTGACGCTATACACCTGCCTATCATTTTATTCTGCGTTCACTATCGAAAAACAAATTTTATAATCTTTCCTGTTTATCGGTTTATTTCTTAAGTATTTTTTCGAATATTGTACAGTTTTATATATTACTCTTTTGAAGTCATTAATTTAAACAGAAATGATCTTAGTTATCCACGCACTTAATTAGCCGCGTACAAAACAAACCATATTTTCAGTAAGAAAACTGAACTGTTTGGGCGAGGTTTGGTCCAAATTTCGATGACAGCTCAAGTAATTATTTATTTTCAGTATAAAGCTTGTATTATGTTTCCAAATAAACTATGTATGTTGTAAAAAACAATTCCTGCCACAAGTCTTTACTGTCATAACACAGCACTTTCTATGGAGAAAAAAAATGCTATCGCTAACTAAACTTTTTACTCTATTTTTGTAACATCGCAAAATATGAATAATGTATATTTTGTTTTTTATATTTATTTTTATTTTAAAATTTGCATTCAGTATTTATAGATTTTTTAAAAAAAAATTATAATCGTTTTATTGTGATTTTTGTAACAAATCTTTACTCAGAGAAAATCCATTTGAATCTTTTTGTCACTGCCAAAAGTATTATTATGATTATGATTATTGTTGTTATTGTTTTTTTGTTTTTTTATTTAAATTATGTTCCCAATGATTTGATTTTTAAAATGATCTCAATCAGATTTAATAATAGCAGTATTACAGAAGTCTCAATTTCTCTTTTTTGAAACGAGCAGGCTTGTTTGCATTGTACCAAAAAGGAAAAATAATTAACAATATTTTTAAATGAAGTACAAAAATTGAGTTAAAATTTTAAATCACACTTGGGCAGGGACATTTTGTGAGGAAACACAGTGAAACCTGCCTTTTTCAGGAGCCGAACGTGTGTGTGATTTTGTTTTTAAAATAGCTGCATCCTTCAACGACCTTACAGCCAAACGTTTGGCTCATTTCACTTGAACCACCCTTTTGTTTGGCATCCCTCAGTATTTTCAGCTTTTGCAGCCACGCCACAACAACAAAGCGGCATAACCTTGACTCTGCTTCAATGTCAAACCCTGCATTTTCCTGCCCATCGTCTAAATGTCAGTCCGACCGCTGTAAAAAACATCCACTCATGTCTGTTTTGTTCTTTCCCTCGGTTCTTTTGCTTCATTTGGACCACTCTCCCTCGCTTCTTGTTCCTTCCTCTTCTCCCTCAAATGTTATTGTCCAAACCCTTCTGCCCTCCTCAATCAGACATGCGTGATTTATCACCCGGTTCGCTTGAGCTGACATCAAAACACAAAGACACACAAGCAAAACCCTCATTTCAAAGGCTGCAGCTGCTTCTAATTGTGGCAAAAATGGACTTGTACGCGTCCTGAAAAGTCATAAAATAATCTGAGAAGGGGCGCAAACGGTGTAGGTGTGCAGATGTTGTCCAAAATAAGGGTTCGGGGGGGTTTGGTGGTGCAAAAAGGGTGCCCGGCCTTGCCTTGAAATGGAGTAGCCTGACTGGAATACTAATGTGCTTGAATTTATGCATGTCCTCAGTCTGCAGTCCTGAGAGGGGGTGGGGGAGGCGGCTGGGGAGAGGGAGGCGAGGCGGAGAGGGCGGAGGTGAACTGTGGCTGTATATGGAGAAGAAGCATGCCTGATTGATTCCTTCTATTTTTTTCCCCTCATTTTTAATTCTTATTTTGGATTAGATCTGCAGCAGGACAGAACTGGGACATTTGTGACTGCATTTATGTTTCGAGAGATAAAATGTTGTGAGAAAGTTATGTAATTTATATTTAAAGTGTGTTTAGATCTACTTCAGTCCAGGTTTAGTTCAGGATTAAACTTAAATAACATTTTTGGGGTCTCACTTACTCCTGGATGATTTTGAGTCAAATTGTTCCTCTTGAATATAATATAATATAATATAATGTAATATGATATAATAATAAATAAGGAAAGGAAAGAAGGAGAATAATCCATCATTTATTTTTATTTATTTTTTAAATCTTATTTTGGATGCAGTTAAGTCTAATGTGTATATTTAAAGATGTATTTCTATTTCAGTCCAGGTTTTAACATTGTTCTGAAAAGACGTTGGAATCGTTACATATATTTCTTAGTGAGTGCAATTATGTTAATTCATCTAATTAAACTTACATGACATTTATGAGGAGAGAGAGAATATTGCAATAACGTTATGGGCATTTTTCAAATTTATTTTAGACCTTTTATTTCTGTATTAGGCTACATTTTTTTATTATTTTATTGTTATTATTATTTTATTATTATTATTTACTGTGTAGTTTTCTAAAATGGTGCAAAGCTGATTTTTTAAAAAGTAAACTGGAGCCAGGGTTCAGAGCCGTGCTGAGCCTCTTCCACTTCACACAGTGTTTCTGCCCCATTAGTACCTTTAAAAAGCTGACTCTCTGCCAACTCTCCACAGCACCAACATGGCCGACCTCGCGCTGTAATAGACTGGGAAGAGAACGTTGCATGTTGTGGGCACAAAACACATGGAGTCATGCTCAAAAGAGGGTCAGACTTATGAACTCAAAGCGCCAGAATCATAACAAAAGAGAACAGGAAACTATGTTAATGAGTTTATTCTGCATCCCAACTTTGAAAGAACAAATGGAACACTTTGACTTATCCAGCACTAACTTTAACCGCCTCTGCATGGAAATTATAACAAAAAAATGATGCTTCGGTCTATATTTATGTACAGTTTTGATTTATTTTTTGTACATTTAGGAGCATTTCTTTCATAACTCCAAATCATAACTGACCATTTCACTCTACAGAAAGTAAAAATGAAACTTATTTTTCCATATTACTCAGATTTCCCTGGATAAACACGTACACCAGACGCCAAAAGTAAACTACAAAGATGAAATACAGTACATATTTCGATCAGTTACACTTTAAATAGTCATTATGAAACCTTCAAGCCAATTTGGTGCAAGTATTTAGACCGTTTCCCGTCTATAACGCACGGCAACAATCTGTAGCACTTCAGGAAGTCGTTTGAATAGCATAATTCCCTCAAACTCGGGTCGTCAGAAGCTGAAAGACGTGGAGATGAAAGCGCGGCGTCGTATTAGAGCGAGGCGACTGATGTTTAACACCGAGAGATACAGTGGGTCACAGAGAGGACACTCCAAGACACTTTTCTCTTTAATTAGAGCCAGGAGAGAGCTGAAAACACCGGCTACAGACACTACAGCCCACAGGAGAGCAGGAGCCGTAGGAGCCAGGGAGGAGGAGACGGGGACCGGCCCCTGAGCAGAGCGGGAGGGGCAGCAGAGGTTCAGTCACACTTTTGAAGGGTCGGATCATTCATCGAACCGCAGCTGTTTGGGTAGACGTCCATATTGTTTGATACACGGTTAGTGTTTCTCACGTCGAGGACACTTCTTCTGTCTTTTTCTGTCTTTTTAGACTTTGGACGAGTGTTTCCCAACCAATAAACACTTTCTTTGTAGTCGATTTTACATCCTTGAACAGGTTTTGGAGGATTTGGGACTCAAACATTGTCGGAACAAGAAAATATGATTGATAAGAATACTGTGGTCACATTTATTAGACTACACTGAGTTCTAGGGAGTGTGAGACAAAGCTTAAGGGTGAATACGCTCTTCTCTAGCTTCAATGCTCAGACACTGGGGACGAGGCCTGTTTCAGTGTCTCGCCCAAGAATACAATGACAGTGGAAGCTGGAATCGCACCATCGACCTGTGCAAGTGGACCTGAGCGCTCTATCAACAATGTTTGTTTATTCTTTAACATCAGAGGTGGGATTGGAGCCCCCGGCCTTCAGATCACAGGGCAAGGACTCTAACAACAGAAGCTTTTTGTCTTGAGGCGACTGAAGTCAAGGTTAGGAATCACAGTTTTAGACTATTTTGATTGCATAAATGATGTTTGCGTAGTGTACTGTATTTAAGATTGATCTTTTGCTGTTTTGGATCTGGTTTATACCAAGTTTAGAAATGATTGTAGCCCAATTTTGAACCAAATATTATTTTTATGCAACGTCTGGTGCTCAAAAGTCTGACAAACATTAACTGTACACATTGCCACCACCAAAGTCATAGGGTATTTTAGTATTTTGACTGTACTGTTGCTACGTTACTTATAGTTTACAATAACAGCAGATTAGAGGAAGTGCTATTATTCACCTCACGCTGTTGGATCAATATATTTCAGCAATGCATAGTCATACATATTTCTGCCTTGAGAGACGTGGTGAGTTTAGCGAGAGTAAAACTGTTTGCAATGAAGTGAGAAAAACAATTGTATTTCACAGTGATTAGAGATTAAAAGCAGATAAAACTCGAACAACCCATGGAAAAGTCTCGTGTAGAGGCATTTAAGTCGTGAAGCAAACAAAATAGCACACAATCAGTCACTGCATGGCTGTGAGAGAGCGACAAACAGTGACAAATTAGCTTTTTTTTCCGTATACTTCAGGGGGATAAAAGACTTCTCCACATCCATGTTGTAGCAGTGCGCCAATTTACATTTGCAATTTCATATTCCATCCACAAAACAGCAGAGGGCAATTAAGTTCCGCTGACCCTTCCCCAATTAAACTGCACCCTTTTAGTTGGACTACAAATCGTCTCGTGAACCAATTTTGACTAATGTTTTGGCTGAGTCGATGTAATCTCAATATACTTTACAAAGGACTCACATTTACCGCTGTTACAGTCACACACACACACACACGGTAAACTCCTGCACGCTGCTGCCTCTTCTGGGAGACATGAATCCATTAGCCGACTAGCACCGCGGCCAAATCCTGCAGAAGTGATTTTAGTCCTGAAGAGGATGTTTCTCCTCAGACGCCGGGAGAATAAGAGCAGACGTTTCATCAGGCGAGACGCTGGTTTGGACTGTACCACCGCAAATAGTTCGGGGCTGACGACGTGACTTGCTCTGGTGTTTCCTTCACACTTTTCTATGTGATGTTTTGTCCGAACTTTGAACGGCATTAAGCAGCAGCAAGTTTACATTTGTGAGAAGCAAGTACCGTATTTTCCGGAGTGTAAGTCGCACCAGCCAAAAATGCATAATAGAGAAGAAAAAACATATATAAGTCGCACTGGAGTATGAAATATGGTTGCAAGTGTGAAAATAACAAATAATATCACATATAAGTCACTCCGGAGTATAAGTATATAAGTATAAATATAAGTATAAGTCACACCCTGGCCAAAACTGTGAAAAAGGGTGCGACTTATAGTCCGGAAAATACGGTAAATGCCTCAAAACTGTCAATCACACATCACATTTAAACTTCTTAGATGAGTTGCTCGAATGTGCCTTGGATGGAGTTTGGACTGGACTGACATATAGTTATAGTTTTACACCGATCGAACAGGTATTTGTGGGAAAAAAGTTGAAAAATCTGTAGAGAAATGACAGGAAGTGACATCACACTCATTCCAGTCAAAGTGTGTGCATAATTCACACAAAGAAATAACTTTTTTGACTCTCCAAACGTTAATTCAATAAATATAAGGTTCTCCCATATATTTGTATTTATTAAACATCTAAACTTGTTTGTTTGTTTGTTTGGACTCCCATTAGTCATTGAAAATAACTGTTTTTCCAGGCTGGAAGAGTAAAAAGCCGTGTATAGTAAATTTTAAAATGTTGAAGTTAGATATTGATAGCTATTGTTCTTTGCCAAATGTAACATAAACAACAACCACAGGTCAAACAACAAAGCGAAGTTTTTTTTTTTAACTTGCCGTCCCATTTAAATGAATGTGATAGACTGTTCAGGCGAGTACCAGCATGTCCTTTTCAGAGGCACTGGACTGCACTACAGAACAGTCACGCAAATGGGATAGTTTTGAAGACCGAGGACAGTTTTTATTTGGATTTTTGAAGAAACAGAATCAGTGCATCTTCTAATAACCGCTAATGCTCTTCTCAGAACTTAAAGATCCACCATCAATAATGACGCCAAGAAGTTTTATGTACAACCATTTTATTTGTCGCTTTTCCTTCAGTCTAACATCCCATCCAAAGGAAACAGACCCATTTCAAACTAACTGTATCTGCACCAGCCCACACAACAGCCGATCAGACTGAAGGTGCAGGCCCGTATCAGCCGATGAGTTGAGCAGATAGACAGCGGCGGTCATGCGCGTACCTGGTCCGCGTCTTTGCCTCCGTTCTTCAAAGAGTTGATCCGCAGCTGTCACTTCTGTGTTTTTGAAGTGTACAGTTGGCGGCGGGCGAGGGGGGGGAAAGGAAGGGGGGAAGAGGTTTTCACACCAAAGAACGGAGGAGAGCAAAGCAAATTGACAGAGAGAGCGCAGAGAAATATGATTAATTGCGCAATGGTAAATCCAATTCCTTCTCAGTTCTGCTTTCTTCGGTCGCGGCTTTCATGTGCGGATGGAGGAGGGGCGCCGAGCAGCCGAACCTTCTGCAAATGTCTATAGTAATCAGGCTAAATAGAAAAATGAGGCTTCTGGTTTGCTTGAGGGAGAGCGGCCCCGCGGTCGATGTGCGGGACGTCTTCAGATCGGGCCCGGTTTTGTGCATTTACAAACATTTAATGGTGGAAAACAGTGCCATTAGACATCTGCCTGTGCGATCCCCTCACTCCTCCCCACCCGAGCTGAAGCATGTTGGCGCAATTACTTTGACAATTAAAACGATATTAAGGTCGTGCCGTGCGATAGGTTCATTAAGGGACAAATGAGCGTAAAGGCAATGGACTCCACGTAAGGAAGACATGTGACAAGCAGGAGTTCCTCTGTGAGTGTGAAGAAAAGGCCACGTACAAATATACAGTTCATTGTTTCTCATCAATTCTGTCGACTGGAGGAAAAGGTTTGGAGATACGTGGCCCATCTCGGACTCTGAGGAACCTCCAGAGTTGGGACTAAACGTGAGGAATCTGCGAGATGGAGATGTGTGGCCTCTTCAAATGTAGGCTAAAAGCAGCTCTGTTTGGCTACGCGTGTGACTGAAAGGATTTCATCTCCATTCTTCTCATTTAAAGTCATTTTCTATCATGACTTTGTATGTGTTTATTCTGCTTTTGAGCACTTTGAATTGCTCTTTAAATAAACTTGCCTTGCCATCTCCTCTGGCAGAGAACTGGTGTAGTTAGCAACTCTCTACAGACAAATATAAGACACTTTCTTTGACTAGACCTTAAAGATTTTGACACCAACAAAAATCTGAATTGTATTGTATTTCCAGCCGCTCTCATCTGTGTTAAATGTTCTTGGCTTGTAGAACGCCATGATAATGTTGTGATCCCGTCTGAAACCCCGCAATGCGAGCTGGGCAAGGGTCAGGCAGTGCACTGTTGCCCTTTGACCCTGAAACGATGGGTCAAACGCTGAGGACAAATGTGCCTGAGAAGTTAAAGTGCACACGATTGACAGAGCTTAATGAACAGATGCGTTTGTAGAAGTTTTACATGTCAACAAAAGTGTGGCTTTCCCTCAAAATCCACGCTCTTGCTCCTCGTTTCCAGCTCGTTGTTGGACCGTCTGTAAACAGGACATCTGCCTGTCGGAGGACCATAAAACTGGATGTTTACATTGACCTGAAGCGTGTTTAAAGGTGCGTCGTGCCCGGACTGAACGCCTGAGATTAGAAGCTGCACCCCAGAACACACAGTCACGGCCCCTGAGTGTGTGTGGCTTCAGAGTTAGAGCCCACACTGGCCCTGAATCATCTGCCAACACGTCCATTACCCATGAACACAAAGCTCGGCGGCTCTAGAGGCGCAGAAAGACAGGCGTGTTTATGACTCCGTGCGTGTGGGTAAATCACTGTGTCTGATATTTTCATTTGAGCCGGGGCCGATGAGCTTGTTCCACATTACCTCATTATCACGCGCGCTCACTCCATTAATTCTCTTGCTTATATGAGAGATGTATACACACATTACGCACACATCACGCACACATCACGCACACATCACGCACACGACGCACGGCGGACCCACGGCGACGAGCCTCTTCCTCGTCTGACAGCTAATGGCTTCATTACCAGCCCAGTGTTAATTGGATGACTTTGGGGAGAGCGCCTTGTTAATGAGGATAAATAGATTCACACCTGAACGGGATCGTGGCACACGTGCACTGTGGGGCCCCGGGGCCAATAGAGCCCAAATATGATGACAACACTTTATTAAAGCCTATTGATGGTTGTTTTCACACTGTAGAATGTGCCAATGTCACTCACTTAGGCAATTCTTTTAGGGATTGTATGGTCCGGCTTTTGGAATAATCAATAACTAAAATTCACAAATGGACCAGATAATTTAGGCTAGATACTAATCTAGATACTTAAGACTAGGCTGTAATCACACTAACACTCACATAAGTGAGCCAACTTGGACTAGACCAGACTGAACCAGGGGGACCAGCTGTCCCTCTTTATGCACAGCCAAAATGTAATGTCCAAGTTCCTCGTCCCACTTAAAACTGATGCTACATGAAAGGTACAACATCGTGATATTTAACAGGATTAAATAAATATTCATTCAGGTTTGGGGGTTCTGTGTTAAAGGGATGAGAGTTGTTGCTATTCCAACTGTGTTTTAAAGGATGAACATTGAAAATGTGGTGAGTTCAGACGAATTTGGGACTAAACGGGGACTAAAGCCACAACTAAAACTGGATTAGATCACGACTAAACCAGGACTAGAACCAGACTGAACCAAGGACTCAAACTGGGCCCAAACTACCAGGATGTGTGAATGCACCTGTAATTCATCATATCCGTCCCACCACACCCACCAATGTCCCACTTTTACTATTCGAGGTGGTCATTCTAAATGCAGGACCAAACCAGAACCAGACCAGGACCAGACCAGGACCAGACCAGGACCAGACCAGGACCAGACCAGGACCAGACCAGGACCAGACCAGGACCAGACCAAGTCTTCTTCAGGACGAACCAGAGACGAGTGAAAGGTCCATTTCCCAGTGGGTTTGGAACAATAAACCACAGCTTTGCTTATCTCAATGAAAAGGGTAGAAATAATCATTGATGGTGCAGTGAGTATAATCGTGACTTGGACTCGAGTCAGACTTGAATGCCATGACTTGAGACGACTTGATGCTCCTCAAAAAAATAAATGTGTTCTGAAAACGCTCTAAACAGTTGATTTGCTTTGACATTTAAAAAAATCTTATTTGTTGGGAAAAACAGCAATATTTTTTATTTGGCCTCAGGACTTGACTCTGACTTGTGGGATACAGACTTGGGACTTGACTTGGATTGGAGGTCAAAGACTTGAGACTTACTTAACACTTGCTCCTGTGACAAATCTCCAACAAAGATAATCGTCATTATTGTACAACCGGAATGTGCAGAACAAAGCTACTTATGATGTTGTTTTCAAGTACAACATCCTATTTTAATGGCTTTTCAAACATGGAACTGAATATGAAATCATTATTAATATTTCAAACATTGAAAAAGTCAGGAATTTAAATTATTATTTACATATTATTGTCAATTGTTATTATTTTGTGATATAAAATGTTAATCCAGTGTCACAGGATCTGCAGATGAATAGATTTTGCCTTCCTCCATCTTTAGGCCTAATATATATATATGTTTTACTTGACTACTTTAATAACATAGGTTCCCCTCTCTGCATGGTTCTTGGTTCCTCTGGCCCAAACAAAACGCGTGCCAGCCTGGTGGACTTATTAGTGAGTGTGGTCGATTAGCACCAGGAGGCCAAAACAAAGAGCACTTTGTCAAACCAATTAGCCCAGTGTTTACCTCTTATAGCTTCCAGTCTGACTACAAAACGCACCTAATCCCGCAGTGAGGGGAGGAAGGAGGAGAACGTGCGGGACGGGCTGAAATAAGACTGAAAAATGGGGTTCAGACAACAGCTGGTTCCCGGGCCAAAGTGTGCGTAATTGTGTGAGTGTTTGTGCGCGCTCCCTCCATCTGTGCGTCGCTGCCCTGCGTCGGTGTGCGTGGTGTGCGTCGGTGTGCGTGGTGTGCGTGGTGTGCGTGGTGTCCGTGGTCTGCCGGTGACTGCTCCAGCACACACCAGTGGTCGGACCAAAGGGTACAATTCTCCGGGGAAAAGGGGGGTTGGATGTGTGCGAGGCCTGAAGAGAGATCATTTACATATGAGCAGGGCCGAGCCGCACCGGGGCCTTCTGTGTTTAAAGAGAGGGGGGGAGAGAGGGCGAGAGGGAGGGGGGAGAGGGAGAGGAAGAGGGGGGGGAGAGAGGGAGAGAGGGGGAGAGAGAGGAGAGAAGGGGGGAGAGAGGGGAGAGAGGAGAGAGAGAGGAGAGGGAGAGAGAGAGGGGGGGAGAGAGGGGGGAGAGGGAGAGAGAGAGGGGAGAGAGAGAGGGGAGAGAAGGAGAGGAGAGAGAGAGGAGAGAAGGGGGGAGAGAGGGGAGAGAGGAGAGAGAGAGGAGAGGGCGAGAGAGAGGGAGAGAGAGAGGGGAGAGAAGGAGAGGAGAGAGAGAGGGGGGAAAGAGGAGAGAGAGAGAGAGAGAGAGAGGGAGAGAGAGAGGGTAAATAGGAGAGAGAGGGGAGAGAGGGAGAGGAGAGAGAGAGGGGAGAGAGAGGGGAGAGAGGGGAGAGAGGGGGAGAGAGGGAGAGAGAGGGAGAGGAGAGAGAGGGGGAGAGAGAGGAGAGAGGGGGGAGAGAGAGGGGAGAGAGACAGAGAGGGAGGAGAGGGAGAGAGAGAGAGGGTGAAGAGGGGAGAGAGGGAGAGGAGAGAGGGGGGAGAGAGACAGAGAGGGAGGGGAGGGAGAGAGAGAGGGGGAGAGGGGAGAGAGGGAGAGAGAGGAGAGAGGGGAGAAAGGGAGGAGAGAGAGGGGAGAGAGAGACAAAGAGGGAGGAGAGAGAGAGGGTGAAGAGGGGAGAGAGGGAGAGGAGAGGGTGAAGAGGAGAGAGAGGGAGAGAGAGAAAGAGAGAGGGGGGCAGGGGAGTGAGAGAGAAAGAGAGAGAGAGGGGGGGGGGAAGTGAGCAACGAGGACATCTAGTGGTGAACAGCGTGTACAGCAGGTCGTCTCCAGATTTGACATGACACATTGTAGCGTCATTTAGTTTGGCCATTAAATCTCTAAATAATGAGTTTAACGATACTAGACAGTGGTGGAAGAAGTACACACGTTGGTTACTAAAAGTATAGATACAGGAGGAAAAATATTTTTAGTAAAGTAAAAGTACCACACATTGAACTTCTTAAGTAAAGGTATTGGATGTATGCATTTAAAAATGTACTTTTAGAGTAAAAATCTAAGCATTTTACACAGATTTTGAAACAGAGTCAAATTCAGTGATCTTGATAAATAATGACGCTGTATTTTCGGTCGACAGAGGCGACAGAATCAATAACTTTAGTTTCCTGGTCATTTCTAAGTCAAAACCTTCAGTTGTCACCATAAATATGCTTAAAAACCTGGTTGTTTTATGGCCAAGGTTTTATACCAAACAGCACCGATTTAAGAGTCAAAGTCTGAATTACATAAGGGTTTTCACCAGATGTCTGGAGGGAATTTTGTTGGAAAAATGTGTCACATTTTTTTCACACCGTGTCAAAGTGTTCATTATTCACAAGGACGTGCTGATGTGGCAGGAGAAAACACCTGTCACGTGTTCTGGGACGGTCCTGTTCAAAGATATTAGACTGAAGTTACAAGACACTGCAGACGGGTTTGACATTTCCATCGCATTCCATTTTAAAACTTGGGCCTAAACAATCTTGCCATGGACACAATAAACAGATACTTCTGGAAAATACTTTTGGCGGCAGGAAAAAAAGGCCAAGACAAAGAAATGGACGACACAAACTTCACCAATGCTCAAGGACTGAACTCAGTGACAGACGAAAGACAAATGGAAAACATGACTCAGACTTCATTTGGAAATCGTCAAATTTGACCAATTTTGGACCAAATGGACTTTTATTTTAAGTTAAATGTGCCATGTTTTTGTTTCTTTTGAGGGTTCTTTTATACACTCCAGTTACAGTAAATGTAAAGTTTAATCAACATGGTTTTATGCAGTAAATTATCTTAAACTCAAGTGCAGCAGAAGAGCATTTTGCAGTTTTTCTGAGTAACAGTTGTTTGTGTTTACTGTGCAGGACTGAAAGTACGTGTACATGTAGTACTATGTAGTAAGTGTACATGTAGTCGTATGTAGTAAGTGTACATGTAGTAGTATGTAGTAAGTGTATATGTAGTAGTATGTAGTTAGTGTACATGTAGTCGTATGTAGTAAGTGTACATGTAGTAGTATGTAGTAAGTGTATATGTAGTAGTATGTAGTTAGTGTACATGTATTAGTATGTAGTAAGTGTACATGTAGTAGTATGTAGTAAGTGTACATGTAGTCGTATGTAGTTAGTGTACATGTAGTAGTATGTAGTAAGTGTACATGTTGTTGTATGTAGTAAGTGTACATGTAGTAGTATGTAGTAAGTGTACATGTAGTAGTATGTAGCTTTTAGTGTACATGTATTAGTATGTAGTAAGTGTACATGTTGTTGTATGTAGTAAGCGTACATGTAGTAGTATGTAGTAAGTGTACATGTAGTAGTATGCAGTAAGTGTACATGTAGTAGTATGTAGTAAGTGTACATGTAGTAGTATGTAGTAGTATGTAGTAAGTGTACATGTAGTAGTATGTAGTAAGTGTACATGTAGTCGTATGTAGTTAGTGTACATGTAGTAGTATGTAGTAAGTGTACATGTAGTAGTATGCAGTAAGTGTACATGTAGTAGTATGTAGTAAGTGTACATGTAGTAGTATGTAGTAGTATGTAGTAAGTGTACATGTAGTAGTATGTAGTAAGTGTACATGTAGTCGTATGTAGTTAGTGTACATGTAGTAGTATGTAGTAAGTGTACATGTAGTAGTATGTAGTAAGTGTACATGTTGTTGTATGTAGTAAGCGTACATGTAGTAGTATGTAGTAAGTGTACATGTAGTAGTATGTAGTAAGTGTACATGTAGTAGTATGCAGTAAGTGTACATGTAGTAGTATGTAGTAAGTGTACATGTAGTAGTATGTAGTAGTATGTAGTAAGTGTACATGTAGTAGTAAATGTACATGAGACATAATAGAGGAGCTTATGACAATCCTGATTCTTTGGTTTTACTGGACAAGTTCTTAAAGAAATCTTAGGTTCTTATTTCATCTAAATACTTTACCATAATAATTCTTTTTGGGAACTCGAATACAATTTAGAGGCTAGAAAATAGTTTGTTTAAATTAGTTTTCAGTCTTTTGATATAGAAATGCAAACTAAATGACATTTCTACCCTGTACTTTAATCAAATTATAACAGTCTACTTCACTTTGCCTCCAGTCGTATCTAAACTATTTTAAAGGTCTATTCAAAGACTCTAATTCATCTGTATTTTTATTCAGTCAAAGTCTATTTTTATTGTGTTTTAAGTCTTTTTAAATTATTTACTTCATATTTTAATATTATTGCTATACATAAATCAGCGAAGCACCTTCAGTTTGTGAATTTGTTCTTCGTCAATGGCTCCAAAACGTCTGATTACAGCATAATATCAAACAGACAAAAGTAATCCCAGGGTCAAAGGTCACGAGAGCAAAACCTAAATGTGGAAATGCCTCTTCACATCTGCAAGGCTCATTTTTGGGCAGCACTTCTAAATTAAAATCCTTGGCCAAATCAAAGTCGTGGCACATTGACAATTAATCGTCCGTTAATACTTTGACCTCGGAAACGTGACTCATATTCACCCTCTTCAGACGCTCGTGTCGGACGACTGGTGCCACGAGAAGAGAGCGGGGCCCCGGGGTACGGGAAGGGCCCCAGGGTACGGGAACGGCCCCGTATTCAAACTAATGTAGGATATTAGCGCCTCTACATGCAAGAAATCACAGATAATTAACCGTACAGTCTGATGATCACACAGAGGAAAAATGTATGCAGAGTTATTCTGGATTTTGTCTGGTCCTGGCTTAAGTCCTGGTTTAAGTCTTGGTTTAAGTCTTGGTTTAAGTCTTGGTTTAAGTCTTGGTTTAAGTCCTGGCTTAAGTCCTGGCTTAAGTCCTGGCTTAAGTCCTGGCTTAAGTCCTGGCTTAAGTCCTGGCTTAAGTCCTGGCTTAAGTCCTGGCTTAAGTCCTGGCTTAAGTCTTGGCTTAAGTCCTGGCTTAAGTCCTGGCTTAAGTCCTGGCTTAAGTCCTGGCTTAAGTCCTGGCTTAAGTCCTGGCTTAAGTCCTGGCTTAAGTCCTGGCTTAAGTCTTGGTTTAAGTCCTGGTTTAAGTCCTGGTTTAGGTTTTATTAGTCCTGGTTTAGGTTTTATTAGTCCTGGTTTAAGTCTTGGTTTAAGTCCTGGTTTAAGTCCTGGTTTAGGTTTTATTAGTCCTGGTTTAAGTCTTGGTTTAAGTCTTGGTTTAAGTCCTGGTTTAAGTCCTGGTTTAGGTTTTATTAGTCCTGGTTTAAGTCCTGGCTTAAGTCCTGGCTTAAGTCCTGGCTTAAGTCCTGGCTTAAGTCCTGGCTTAAGTCCTGGCTTAAGTCCTGGCTTAAATCCTGGCTTAAATCCTGGCTTAAGTCCTGGCTTAAGTCCTGGCTTAAGTCCTGGCTTAAGTCCTGGCTTAAGTCCTGGCTTAAGTCTTGGTTTAAGTCCTGGTTTAAGTCCTGGTTTAGGTTTTATTAGTCCTGGTTTAAGTCTTGGTTTAAGTCCTGGTTTAAGTCCTGGTTTAGGTTTTATTAGTCCTGGTTTAAGTCTTGGTTTAAGTCCTGGTTTAAGTCCTGGTTTAAGTCCTGGTTTAAGTCCTGGTTTAAGTCCTGGTTTAAGTCCTGGTTTAAGTCTTGGTTTAAGTCTTGGTTTAAGTCCTGGTTTAAGTCTTGGTTTAAGTCTTGGTTCAAGTCCAGGTTTAAATCCTGGTTTAGTCTCATTTTCTTCCGCAAATCAATACAATCAGTGCATGTTAATAATGATCTTTAATGTCAATATATACAGAACCTGAAAGAAAAATAGAATCTTAAAAATCAAATGAAATAAATACATTATCATACAATTTCCACAATGTCTTTTTGAAGATATCCATGGAAATGTCTTTGTTTATATATATATATATATATATATATATATATATATATATATATATATATATATATATATATATATATATATATATATATATATATATATATATATATATATATATATATATATATATATATATATATATATATATATATATATATATATATATATATATATATATATATATATATATAAATAAAAAATTCAGCTTCTCTGGTTCAAAGGGGTGCGTCCCGTCCCCCCGGCTGCTCTTCACCGCAAACGGCTTCAATACTTCATCGCTTTTAGCACTTTTTTTGTTTATTTTTTTAAGCTTCGTCCACCTGCAGCGACCGCTTTGAAAACACTAACGTCACGAACGAACATGTTGTTGAAATGTAAAGAAAGGAGCGGTCGCCGTCACCGATCGGGCGAAAGACCACCACCACCAGAATAAGATACAGTCATGGTTTTATCTGCAAAGTCACACAACTTTAGCCGACTTCCACTCTCCACATGCATTTCCTGGCACCGTTTGACCACCGTTCTTTCTTTGTCTGACATTTGCTTTTCAGATTTATTTCCAGGCGGATTGCAATTAGATTTTTTTCCGAAAATTTTTCCCTCATGACTGGGCACATTTCCGCATGAATCGTTTGTGTTTGAGCATATTTGTAGCTTATATAAGTGTTAGGACCCCATGGAGACACAGGGACACATTTTCATTCAATCTTATAGTTCACTGACCACAAAAGGCTCCTTCAACGTGAGAAATAAGTTGATATAATGGATAAAATTAGCACTTTTTAGCTTAAATCTCAAGCATTGGCTGATATTTGATTTGGGCCTAAAGAATACGCAGCCAAATTTGAACGGTTTAGTGCACAAAATGTGACAACACTGCAGTTTTGTTCACTTGGAAGTAAAACACATTTTTTGAGAGTTTGCAGTACATTCAACGTCATAATTTTGAGGAAAAAACCACAATAATTGGCCCAAAAATATCGGCAGGTCATCAATTCATCTGGATAATAATAAAAAATAATAATAATATATATATATTTTCTATCGCATCCGTCCTTCAATTAAAAAAAACATATCGATCTAACTCTACTCCAGTCCATATTCCTGCTTTTTTTCATAGTTTATGCCTTGTGTAAATACTAAGCACTTAAACTTGACGTATATATAATCATTTTTGACTCTAAAATGTCCATTGTATTGCTCAAATCAACAAATCCCACAGAGATACTATCGGTAAAACCATTCGTCGGTGGTCGTGACATCGCGCTCGATCGGTAAGTTAAGCTAAAGTGCTCGTAGATGTATTCTTTGATCTTGGGGGTATCGTTTTTTTTTCTTTCTTTTTTGGCAAAACTCTATAATGTTCTATTAAAAGCCCTCAGAAGAGAAACAGTCGTATTATTCCCCCCCAGCACTCTCCCACGTGCATCACTTTGTAGAAAGGACGCACACGTAAAGAGGGGAAAACTGAAATATTAAGCACGTCGATGAAGAGCAGTGGGGGCCGTTTGTTTTTGTTGTTGTTGTTGTGGGGGGGGGGGGGGGGGGGGGTTCCACAGTTTGTCGAAGCAGCTTTGAATCAGCCAATCACAGTGAAGGAAAAACATCAGCTGGTGCGTATCTTCCCCGGCCAGAGTTAAGAGAGGGTGAGAAGAAGGCGAGGAGGGCAAGTGCATATGAGAGCTGTGGAAACAAACATGGAGACCACATCCATACATTAGAGCGTCACAGGGGGAAAGGGCGGAGTCGGCGGTGTGGGTCAAAGGTCGTGCGTGTTACAGAAATGTTCAAGCGTGTTTTAGTTCAATTTGGTGATGGCTATTTTAGAGTCAGCGGGAAGTGAAAAGGAGAAAATACGGCTTAAAAAAAATATGTTACAGCAAAATTGCATTGAAAATAAATGAAATATTTAAGAAGTTCAAGTGACAAATTAGTTTGTTTCGAGTGCGTTTTGTCTCAGCGTCGCACGTCGTACTTTGATGTTGAAATTAGCACCAAGATTTAGAAATGAGTTAGACCTCGCTTTGACCTGGTTTATTCCTGGGCTGGACCTCACTTTGACCTGGTTTAGTCCTGGGCTGGACCTCGCTTTATCCTGGTTTAGTCCTGGGCTGGACCTCGCTTTGTCCTGGTTTAGTCCTGGTCTGAACCTCCTTTGACCTGGTATAGACCTGTACTAGACCTCGCTTTGTCCTGGTTTAGTCCTGGTCTGAACCTCCTTTGACCTGGTATAGACCTGTACTAGACCTCGCTTTGTCCTGGTTTAGTCCTGGTCTGAACCTCCTTTGACCTGGTATACCTGTACTAGACCTCGTTTTGTCCTGGTTTAGTCCTGGTCTGAACCTCCTTTGACCTGGTATACCTGTACTAGACCTCGTTTTGTCCTGGTTTAGTCCTGGTCTGAACCTCCCTTTGACCTGGTATAGACCTGTACTAGACCTCGCTTTGTCCTGGTTTAGTCCTGGTCTGAACCTCCCTTTGACCTGGTATAGACCTGTACTAGACCTCGCTTTGTCCTGGTTTAGTCCTGGGCTGGACCTCACTTTATCCTGGTTTAGTCTTGGGCTGGACCTCGCTATATCCTGGTTTAGTCTTGGGCAGGACCTCGCTTTATCCTGGTTTAGTCTTGGGCTGGACCTCGCTTTATCCTGGTTTAGTCTTGGGCAGGACCTCACTTTATCCTGGTTTAGTCTTGGGCTGGACCTCGTTTTATCCTGGTTTAGTCTTGGGCTGGACCTCGCTTTGTCCTGGTTTAGTCCTGGGCTGGACCTAGCTTTATCCTGGTTTAGTCTTGGGCTGGACCTCGCTTTATCCTGGTTTAGACCTGTACTAGACCTCGCTTTGACCTGGTTTAGTCTTGGGCTAGACCTCACTTTATCCTGGTTTAGTCTTGGGCTGGACCTCGCTTAGACCTGGTATAGACCTGTACTAGACCTCACTTTGACCTGGTTTAGTCCTGGGCTAGACCTCACTTTGACCTGTACTAGACCTCGCTTTGACCTGGTTTAGTCCTGGGCTAGACCTCACTTTATCCTGGTTTAGTCTTGGGCTGGACCTCGCTTTGACCTGGTTTAGTCCTGGGCTAGACCTCACTTTGACCTGTACTAGACCTCGCTTTGACCTGGTTTAGTCCTGGGCTAGACCTCACTTTATCCTGGTTTAGTCTTGGGCTGGACCTCGCTTTGACCTGGTTTAGTCCTGGGCTAGACCTCACTTTGACCTGGTTTAGTCCTGGGCTAGACCTCACTTTGACCTGTACTAGACCTCGCTTTGACCTGGTTCAGTCCTGGGCTAGACCTCACTTTATCCTGGTTTAGTCTTGGGCTAGACCGAGCTTTGACCTGGTATAGACCTGTACTAGATCTCACTTTGACCTGGTTTAGTCTTGGGCTGGACCTCGCTTTGACCTGGTTTATTTTGTTTTAGACCCGGTTAATTCCAAGAAAAGGTGTTGCTGTGTAGTAATCCTGGTTTGAACCTGGTTTAGTCAAGGGAAGACCCAAACTATGACCTGGTTTAGTTTGATTAAACCCGTTTTAAACTATGATCTGGTTTAGTTTGATTTAGTCTCACTTCAGTCTGGATTTTTAGAGCTGGTTTAGCCAAGCTTTAGTACAATTTTAGAGCTAGTTTAGCCCTGCTTTAATTCAATTTTTAGAGCTAGTTTAGCCCCGCTTTAGTTCAACATTTAGAGTTGGTTTAAACCCTGCTTTATTTCCATATTCAGGCCTGTTTTAATTCCATATTTAGAGCTGGTTTAGCCCTGCTTTAGTTCCATATTTAGAGCTGGTTTAGCCCTGCTTTAGTTCCATATTTAGAGCTGGTTTAGCCCTGCTTTAGTTCCATATTTAGAGCTGGTTTAGCCCCGTTTTAGTTCCATAGTTAGAGCTGCTTTAGTTCCATTTATACAGTTGGTTTAGCCCTGCTTTTGATCCATATTTAGACCAAGTTTAGCCCTGCTTTAGTTCCATTTATACAGCTGCTTTAGTCCTGCTTTAGATCTATATTTAAAGCTAGTTTAGCCCCGCTCCATATTTAGAGCTGGTTTAGCCCTATATTGACCTGGTTTAGCTCTATATTGACCTGGTTTAGCTCTATATTGACCTGGTTTAGACACTTCAGTCTTTTTTACCCCCTGCTCACCCGCTACAACCATCACGTGCAGTAAAACACGCTCGACTACGCCGTTTCCAGCGCCACAAAACGACACGACTTTGAGACAACACGAGCGACACTTTCCCCGAGCGCGTGCTAAGCGACCGATGTGGGAGTGGCCTGTCTCCGCAGCAGTGACAGATATGTCATCAACAGCCGGCCTCTTCATGATGCAAACCTCGTCCAGTGTGTGAATGCACATGAAGGGCGTGTCCAAAAATAATAAACAACAGAATAATAACGACAATAATAATAATAAATAGGTTTAAAAAAATACTCAGGGAGACAGTATATTGTTGAAGTGTGACTGGCCAGAGCTTGTTCAGATCTGCAGAGCTCAGTTTTAGAGATTCTGAGGTTGTAGTTTTTGTGTTTCTTTTTTTAGGGGTGTTGGGGGGGGGGTCTACATGTCGGTGGAGGTGAGCTTCTTCATGCTGCGACGCTGGGCTAGACTGGACGCGGCCACCGGCTCCAACATGGGCTGACTGGTCTTCTGGCTCAGGGCGGAGTACGTGGCGGCCATGGCTCCCTGGACACAAGAGCCGCGCACACAGAGATGTCGGTTTTCATACAAACGGACAGACTGGATACACATTTCAGCTGCCGAGGTGGTTCGTAGACAGTAGAAACACAACACGAACAGTACCGTATTTTCTGGACTATAAGTGGCTCCTTTTTTCATAGTTTTGGCCGGGGTGCGACTTATACTTATATTTGTACTTATATACTTATACTCCGGAGTGACTTATATGTGATATTATTTGTTATTTTCACACTTGCAACCGCATTTCATATGTTTTTTTTCTTCTCTATTATGCCTTTTTGGCTAGTGCGACTTATACTCATGTGCCACTTATTGTCCAGTCCGACTTATTGTCCAGTCCGACTTATTGTCCAGTCCGACTTATTGTCCAGTCCGACTTATTGTCCAGTCCGACTTATTGTCCAGTCCGACTTATTGTCCAGTGCGACTTATTGTCCAGTGCGACTTATTGTCCAGAAAATACGGTACCTTTTTTACGTTTGCATGTGTTTTTTATGGTTCTGATAAAGCTCAGGCTCGTTCTGTTCAGGAAAGGTCACGTTTTGTACCATTTATGTGATTTTTTAAGTGCTCAATTAAGTCAGTATCTAGTTCTTCTATTACAATATTTTCCAGACTATAAGTCGCAACTTCTTTCATAGTTTTGGCCGGGGTGCGACTTATACTTATACTCCGGAGTGACTTATATGTGATATTATTTGTTATTTTCACACTTGCAACCGCATTTCATACTCGAGTGCAACTTATGTTTTTTTCTTCACTATTATGCATTTTTTGGCTGGTGCGACTTATACTCCGGTGCCACTTATTGTCCAGTCCGACTTATTGTCCAGTCCGACTTATTGTCCAGTCCGACTTATTGTCCAGTGCGACTTATTGTCCAGTGCGACTTATTGTCCAGTGCGACTTATTGTCCAGTGCGACTTATTGTCCAGAAAATACGGTACCTTTTTTACGTTTGCATGTGTTTTTTATGGTTCTGATAAAGCTCAGGCTCGTTCTGTTCAGGAAAGGTCACGTTTTGTACCATTTATGTGATTTTTTAAGTGCTCAATTAAGTCAGTATCTAGTTCTTCTATTACAATATTTTCCAGACTATAAGTCGCAACTTCTTTCATAGTTTTGGCCGGGGTGCGACTTATACTTATACTCCGGAGTGACTTATATGTGATATTATTTGTTATTTTCACACTTGCAACCGCATTTCATACTCGAGTGCAACTTATGTTTTTTTCTTCACTATTATGCATTTTTTGGCTGGTGCGACTTATACTCCGGTGCCACTTATTGTCCAGAAAATACGGTACCTTCTTTACGTTTGCATGTGGTTTTTATGGTTCTGATAAAGCTCAGGCTCGTTCTGTTCAGGAAAGGTCACGTTTTGTCCCGCTTATGTGATTTTTGAGTATCTAGTTTCCAGTTCTTTTATTATTTTGACAAGCCAATTAGACACACACCGGCGCGTACTAATCGCTTTAAGATAATTTGTTTTCTTTTGTTAGTATATGCCAGTGTTTCCCATTAGAGACGACAGGTGGTCTAATTTTTTAAAACGAGCTGAACAAAGAATGGGCGACACAAATTTTACTTCACGTCTGTCATAAATATACAACTATATTCAATCTGTAATAAGTGCTTTTTTTAATCAGTAGGGGCAATAAATTAATATCATAAAAATGGTATTGAATCATAAAATAGATCACTTGTGTCAGTGTCTACCACATCTACAAATGTATTACTATTGTGTATTCATATGGAGTAAAGTATTCATATTCAAAATACTAAATTACAGTTTGCTTTGAGTTTCGTTTTAAAATAAGTGGAGTTTTTGAGAGAGCAGAACAATCAAACCACCCAATAATGAATCTGATATTTCATGCATTTATATTCCATTAAGAGAATAATATGTTAATAACACCGGGTGACATGTGTCGGTAAAGTATTGGATTTTCAGAGTAACCCTTGTGTTTGGAGGACGAAGTACAATGTTTTTTACGCATATTTTTCCTTGTCAAAACCTGCACAATGCGAACAATCAGAAAGAAAATCAGATTTAACGGTTCAGAAGGCATTTCAATAATCTGATCACTCCAGAAATCAGATTAGATCGTTGGTGAGCACGTTAACATACCCAATGTTTTGTTGTCGTCAGATCGTGTTGACTGCAAATAGTTTAAGTGTTTAACAAATCACGGTTACAATGTAGTAAAAAGTATATTTAAGTGGGCAGACCAAAAACCCTGACATGTCTAAACTTAAAGAGCATTTCATCTCATCAATGGGAGAGCACAATTCAATGGGAGAGTAAACGTGAAGCAGCCGCCCTCTTGTGGCCGCTTGAGGTAAGACATCCATCGAACTGAATCATTTAAAAAGATGGTTCTGACCTTGACTAAATGCGGCGCGTCGTGTCTGGTGAGCTGGAAGTGCGGTAACGCGTCTCGGCAGGTGATCCAGGAATGCTTCAGCACCTGCTCGGCCGTGTAGCGCTGGTGAGGGTCCACGTGCAGCATGTGCGACAGAAGGTCCTGGACGGAGGGGCGGGGCAGGGGCAGGGGGGGCAAAGGAACGAAGGGCTTTCAGGACCAACGCTGACTGAACAATGACAACGCCACACGGTGTTTTCCTCACCTTCGACGAGTCCGAGACGGTGTCCCAGTTGCCCCCGGTCAAAGAAAACTTGCCAGATCCTATTCGGAGTAAGATCTCCTCTGGCGTGTCATTCGGCCCATTGGCAAACGGCGTGTACCTGGTGAGAGCGGACGGGGAAAAGCTTTTAAAAAGGGAGAATAAAACATGGAACCAGTGCGCAGACAGTTTGGCACGGATATGTATCGGCTCGGAACGCGTTGGGAAAGTTTGGAATAACTTTGGACTGATGCAAACAATTTTAAAATGCACTGTTTTTCACCTACAACAGCTTAAAGACAGTGGCATTATGGGAACAACATCATTTTCTTGATAGAATATAGCATTGAGTCAGATGGTTACAACAGAATGATTAATGTGGAGATGGAGAGAATTGATAAAGATGGTTTGTACAAAAGGAGGTAAAGTGGCTATAAAAAGGTGTCCCAGAAGTGGTTTAAAAATACTTGACTAAAGACTAAAAAAGGAGTTTGTTTATCCCAGATGAGCTCATTTTTTATTTTAGGTTTATAATTGATAAAAGATTGTACTTCTTGTTTGTAATTGATGACATAACACAAGGAAATTAGCTTGCAACCACTGGGACAAAACTTGACAAATTAAACAATATGAAAGCAGCTTTATTTTGTTGAATTATTGTTTCGGGTCAAAAATGTTTCTTTTGTGTAAATTATGCATAGACTTTCAGCTTTTTCTCCACAAACAGCTGCTTGATTGGTGTAAAACTATCATTTATATTTACAATAGTTATAAATACAGCAAATTAAGTCAAAATTGGAAAATCATACAAACCGGTCACACATTTAAGCTCTTTTCTGGCTTTTGACAAAATAAATTCACAACAATCTTCTATAACATACTCATAAATGAATAAGTCAACATAATCACAGTCAAAAGATGTAATAGTAATTCCTTCAATGCTTAAAAGTGTAATATAAATGAATGCATTTTTTGGGCACACAGGCATTTTGAATCTGTCCGTTTTAGTCACACAAAACATATGTACTTCTGTGTGATGAAATTAAACTGAAATCAGAACAGAACTGCAGGAAACAGGAGGCCAAAGTGATGTATGGATGCAGAAATAAAAAGGACAGTTTAGAAGAAAATAAAACACAAGCACGACGGTGAGAGCGACAGTGGACAAACAACTGTGCGTGTGATTATGAGTTCTTACCCCGCCAGCATCGTGTACAGTAAAACCCCCAAACTCCAGATGTCACAGGCGGCGTCGTAACCCTGTCGCATTAGTACCTGCACAAACAAGAGCCACACACTTACACATCACGGCTCACATCACGGCTCACATGCGGCGGGTCAGAGGATGCAATTTGCCGTCAGATTGCACCCGTGTCGGCCTCGTTTTTGGTTCAAATCTGTGTAACTACCGGGCCTGTCCACGTGAAACAAAAACTGTCACAAAGTCCAACGTCTTTTCTAAATAAAACACAACTGAATTCATTTTTTTCCTTAGAAGGCGGTGCAATTATTCAACCCCAAAGATAGGATTTTTTATTACTTGGTTTACGGATCCGCCGCACTTAGATTATTGCTTTCTACAATATAAATAAAATAAATTATATATTTTTTTAAATAAAAGTATCGCCGTCAATGCAAAATGGCTTTAAATGAAATATAAATAGCGGTATTAAGTCAAAAGATAAGAGCGCGTGAAAACCCGGAAGAAAAAATCTTTTGAAATTGAAATGATATTTATATTTCGCCCGCCTGTTTTTTATTTCATTTAAAAATCCATAAACCAAGTAATAAAATAACTGCGGCCTAATATAGTACGTTTTTCGTGCCGAGTGCAACATTCCTGAGTCTGACAAGTTCAAATATTTCTTGACACATCCGATGTTTTGGAGAAAGTGTTCCCCGTACCTCGGGCGCCACAAAGTTGGCAGTGTAGCAGGGCGTGAGGAGCAGCCCGTTTCCTCCCCGGAGCTGTTTGGCGAAACCAAAGTCACAGATTCGTATCGAGTCGGGATTCCCGGAGTCGTCCATGTAAAGGATGTTGCTCGGCTTCAAGTCTCTGTGGACGACCTGCGCAAACAGCAGACCCACAGCTCAACGTCCGGGACGGCTTTAGCTTCACTTGTGCCAAAAGTCTGCAGTTATTGAGTGTTGAATATGAAAGTGGTAAAGAAACAAAACTGTCAAAGCTTCAAACTGAATGAATGACGGTTGTTTTAAATGTTACTGACTCGGGTTCGAGTTTGAAAGGATTTATCACTTTAAAAAATGTGTTTATTCAGTGGTTGATTTGTTTAAAGCAATTACAGGCTCAAATTTTATATACCGTATTTTCCGAAGTATAAGTCGCACTGGAGTATAAGTCGCACCAGCCAAAAAATGCATAATAGAGAAGAAAAAAACATATTTAAGTCGCACTGGAGTATGAAATGCAGTCGTGAAGTGTGAAAATAACAAATAATATCACATATTAGTCGCTCTGGAGTATAAGTATATAAGTATAAGTATAAGTCGCACACCGGCCAAAACTATGAATAAAGGTGTAACTTATAGTCCGGAAAATACGGTATATTCTTTAAACAAAGCACTTAAAATAGATTAAGTAACAATGAACATTTTAAAATCGATTTTAATACCAAGGAATAAGTTCAATCCAAATTGTGTTGGCACAATGGTAATAATGACATTTTAACACAATATAATACTATTTTACTACCATTCTTTACTAAACCCTGTTGCCTTATAATAATATTTTTTTTAAATCTAAAAATGCTCAGCAAAGGTAAAATTTGGTCCCGTTTATGTGATTATTTTTGCATCGATACTCGTTCAAATGAGTTTTGAATCAGATCGTCAGTACTTGCTGTGTTAGCTAAACGTTCCGCAGCCTGGTTTACGCTGGCGCAGTGAGAAAAGCCCGTTACCCCTTGGCAGTGGAGGTAGTCGACCGTCTTGGTGATGGTGTAGAGCACGGCGCTGGCCTCGCGCTCGGAGAAGAACTTCTGTCGGAGGATTCTGTCGAGCAGCTCTCCGCCCTTCATCAGCTCCGTCACCAGGTAAACGTACCTGCCCTCGTCGTACACCTGAGGGACACGAGGGCAGAGGTGAGACAAACGGAGCGCGTAAAGTAGAGTGAAAATATGTCCGTGCACAGTGGTACGTACGTCTTTCAGCGTGATGATGTTCGGATGCTGCCCGTATCGCATCAGGATTTCGATCTCTTCTGAAGGATCTCTTTTACTTTTGTCTATGATCTGTTCAGAACAAAACATCCATGTAGTGTTATTACATCGGAGTACCATAAAGCCACTGCGGTGCCCCCTATTGATACTAAAAAGCAACTGCCCACTGCAAACGAGTCCAATTTAAGGCTGTGGTTCTTCCTTTCTGAACAATAGTTAGTACATGGAGTAAAGATTACATCATTTTATCCTGATCATCGTCAGGGATATTTAGGATTCAAGTAAGACAGTGTTTTTATTAACTTTATTTGAGTGGCAGCACACTTTTTTGCAGAAAAATGGCAGTGTCTAGCTCTTACAATAGTTTTTTGTTTCTTTGTTTTTTCAGAACACTCCAAAAGAGCAATTTAAATAATGGAATTAATGAGATGTGAATGAATAAACTAACACTTGCGCAAGTAAGAAACTCACACTTTCAGTAGAGATGATAAATATCCTTAACTATTTACAGAGACTATCCCTAACTCAGCAGTTAAATAAGATTATAGAACTATAAAACTATACTCAAAATCAGTTTTTGAAGTGCTATCATTTCCTCCACAAAACAACAAAATCTCCTCTTATTCTGCATAAAAAAGGCTAAAACCCTGCAGTTTAGATCTGTACAAACATCTTCTGAAATACATCCTTTTTCAGTTCACATTTCAGTCAATCTAATTATCAAAACACACATCTCAAATCAATCCAATTTGTTTTAAAATCACAATCAAATATCTTCCTAAATCCCAGCTCTATTGTGTACTACTACAACAAACGTAAACAAACATCTTTTTAATGGATTAATGGATCATAACTTCAGTATTTCCCCACATAAAATCCTACAAAGACTTTCTCAGAAGCATCACATTATTCATCAGAAGTCAACAATGTCATCTGATAAACGTGAAAAAAGGGTCATGTCATTACAGGAACTCATTAACCGAAGAACAAGCTCGATTTTAAACAGACGAGGCGCTAACGACCACCTCGACGGCCAATTTACCTCAGAGAACGTTGCGCGGTCGCACTATAAATACTGTGTAATTGGCGTAATTATGTTTTCCGACAGTGACGACTTGAGTATAGTATGCAAATGTGGAGATGTCGTTAATCACGGGGGCTCGGTATTACTCGGCGGCTCATTGTTACCTTTCCATGACCAGACTTTATTCTTACGCAGTAAACGCACGTCAGCAGAAGACAAGAGGGCCGAGTGTGCGCGCCTCATGATTTAAACATGTTACACGGCTGACATAACCACATTATCATATTTAATGGAAGCTAAAATGAAAGAAGAATTGTTATTGTACAGTTACCAAGAAGGTTTTTTGTAATATAGCGAAAGTCTAGCCACAAAGGGATGACGAGATTATTCAGTTAAATCGATAATCTGGATTATTCAAGTCACAAGAACTGAAACATTATAATTGTGAGAATCGTGGGCAGCAAAAATGAGTCATTTCAGTTCAATCTGTACTCAAAAAAAGTCACGTAGAGTTCTATTTTATCTGTCTATTTATGATACGTCATTCATTTTGATGTTTTGTGATAGTGTCAATAGTTGTGAATGATAAAATGGTGATATTTCTTATTTTACTGCGCAACATCCTCACTAGTCACTAATGATCAGGTTCACCTTCTGAAACTGATTGGCAGGAGTGGGGAATTAATACAATTTTAATCAAGATTCAGTCATCAATGATCAGCTTCAGGCATTATAAAGCCAGTTTTCTGTCAGTAAAAGAGTTCAGACTTTTGCATGAAAACATTTGACTGTTTTTATTGTAATAGCACTTGTTAAACATGGAGTTCCAGTTTCAAGCAGCTAAAATCTGGAAGTTTAAAGTCTTCCTGAAGATGTGAGACAGGCCTCTGCTCTGACAATGTTCAAATCCAGGACAAAAACAGTTCAGCTTTGGATATGTCTGAAAAGATTCAATCTGCACTCTTCTCTTTGGTTCAGTTATAAATTACTAAATGATGTTTAATGAGCAGTGGTTTCATTTGTTTGTATTGTGATTTGAATGCATCTTTTCCACTTCTATAAAGCTGCTCTACTTCAAATAAACTTAAACAATACAGATTTTTAAGATCTGCAATATTGAAAGCCATTTTATGTGTTTTAATAATCAAAAATAGGAACTGATCAAGACAAGAACAAAAAAGTGATTCATTTTATATCATACTGCCTTAATCATGACATTTGCATATCGTTAAATCGATTAGAGCCGCCTGAACGTTGCGTAGTTACCTTCACAGCGTAGTCCATGGCGGAGACACGGTGAACACAGCGTTTACAGATCGAATACGACCCAACTCCAATGTCTTCTTGCAGCTCGTAAAGGTCAGAGAACTTTGCTGCACCTCCGTGCATCTGAAAGAAAAAGGCGACAGAAACACTGAGCGACTGAACAGCAAAAAGGAGTAAAAGAAGACATCGACTGAGCCCGTTTTTAATTATTAGTGGATTTTATCAGATCGCAGCACAAACAAATACTAAATGGGACTGAACCCGGCCTGAACTAAACCCAGTCTAGACCAGGACTAAAGCAGACAAGAGCAGGATGAAACCAAATCCACATCGGGAATAAACTGGGCTCAAACCAGAGCAAACGCCTCAAAGTTCTGCTTTTAAAATATATTGTACTGGGACAAAACCTCTATTACAAGAGGAATAATCACATGTAGAGCCTGTCAAAGTTTACCAACACTGGCTGCACGTCAAAACCTAATTATTATCTGATTTCTGGGCCTTTAAAATTATTTAAATGACATGCAAACCGCAAAATCTGATGTGAGTAACTGGCGGAAGAAATTAGATGATTTTGATGCTCGAATATCCCTTTAATCATCTTTTAACTCAAAAAAAAATGGAAAAATAATCTGGTTTTGAGTGTGCATGGCATGAACTGAAACGTCTGAAAAATATTATGAACAAAGCCAAATACATGGACATTGGAAAGAGTTCTGTAAAAGCCAATATATACCTTTATGAAAAATTAATCAAACAATAACTGTATTAAGTAAAAAAGCATTTCTTACCTGCCTTTATAGTCCATAACATTTAATATGCATATACACAATTCTGTCCATTCAGCTCCACATCACTTCACCGTAATTACCAGCCTCTTCTGAACAATAACCATCACCTCCGTCATAATTAGCCGGTGAACGGTGGCGTTACCTGGACGATGGGCAAAATGCTGAGCATGGGCGAGCTCTTGTTCTCGTCCATCGGCACCGGAGCCACGAAGCTGAAGCCTTTGAAGAGCTGGTGAGCGTTGGCGCTGGGAGGAATACCCGGGGAGTCTAACGTGCAAGGAATAACGTGTCAGAAGTCGTGCAGTTTAACAGATAAGTACACGCAGTCGCCCTTTTGTTTCCATGCACGGCTACAAGACGGGACATCGAGCTCCGGCGAATTATCATAGTGGTCAGCGAATCATTTTTGATAAGTCGATCAGTCAAACAATTATTTCTATCGTACAATGAGACTTTTTATGTAAATTTTTGAAAGAAATAGGTTGAAATGTGGCGACTGAACGCTTCTAGATAGAGAACATTTACGAATAAAGTGTGTTATTTATGAAAAACAGAAATCATGCATTCTATTTTGACATTTCGATTCAATAACGCAGCGTAATAAAAAAGGTGTGTTTTAGAGTCTGTACATCCCAGATCACCTTTATTTTTGTTTACAGTCGAAACACTTAGTCACTCCACAGTCACAATAATTCGATTTAATCATTGCAGCACTAATTGACATAAAATACTGCGACAAAATAAGCAGATAACGATAGAGATGCAGTCAAAAACCTGACGCCATTGTATCGATATTGTGTTTTTTAAGATTTACCGAGTTTGAGGACTAAAAATGCATCACAAAATGACGTAACTAAAAAGAGAACTCTAACACACACAACAGTTCTTAATGTTAGCGTTATTTTTCTTCTGCAAATTGATGTAACATTGGTGTTCTTCGGTTTGATCTTGCAAACAAAGCTGCCCGTTTGACGTCGGGATCTGAGACATCTCGACTGGAGCAACAGAGCCCTCCGCGTCTCAGATCGGGTGCGGTTTTACCTTTAGGCGTTTTTTACCTTTAGGCGTTTTTGCCGTGAACTCCGGGTCGAAGCAGAACGTGTCGTCTGGTTTCCCCGCCGCCGGCTTGAACGGAGGCTGCAGTTCTCTTCTATACAGTTTCTACACCAATCAGAACACACAGATTAAAGACATGACACAGATAAATTAATATACACAAGTTTAAACGCAAAAACAGAACAATTAGAGTTTTTTTTCAAAGGATTAAGGCAAAAACGGGTCAACTGTATGGCATAAATGTTACATCTAAAGGCTTGTTTTGCAATAAAAGTGAAAAATATAATGTTAATCGCAAAGAAAAGATGTTACTGCGACTTTTCTACAAGGAAAACATCACCCAGTCCGGGGAATCGAACACGGGACCTACTTGCTGTGAAAATTGTGCCCACAATCTTGACCAAAACCTTATCATTTTGTGACCAAGTATAACAAAGACAAACGTGAGACACAACTCGACCAGAAAAGTCCTAAACATAAATCCCTACGCTTTACTTAGGCTCTTTCTTTCATGAGAGTCCAGGTCACAGAGGGGAGGAGCCTATTGTACATATTTTTAGTGCATCTTTAGCACCTTTTAAATTGCCCTACAGCAGGCATGTCCAAACAACGGCCCGGGGGCCAAATGTGGCCCTCAGAACAATTTTTGCTGGCCCTCCGGCTTCTGCTAAATGGGTCCAAACCACAAAAAGTAGTACTTTTTACCGTAAAATTGGAAACATTCAAGCATTTTGATGTTATACCAACCTGATATTAATGTTCCAAGTCTTATTAAAAGGTGTGGAGGCTAATCAAAACTATGTCAAATGCTAAATTTTGAATGATTCAATTTGACATTAACGTGTCGTTTGTGGCCCTCTGCTCCGTATAAGTTTCTAAATGTGGCCCTCCGTGAAAAAAAATTGGGACACCCCTGCCCTACAGCATTTATTTAAAAAAAATGTCGGAGCCAGAGTATGGAACAGTTGTTTTTACCACAATTACAACACCTACAGTGACTTGAATGCTTTTATTTTGGTACATTTATGGCCGAAACGAGTAAACCGCCTGTACTTTTTGTCAAAAGTACAGGCGGGCGATATATCAAACCTGCTGTTCTGGAGATTAGAATACGACCTATAATTAAAAGTATTAAGTGTAACATTTGCAGTATTAAGCCGCTTTGTGCGGGACATATGCGAGCGAGTGTGTGAGGGTCGTTTCCCAGATTAACCCTCTCCCGCCCCGTTTCCCAGCGCGCTCGAGCCAACTGCCTCCTACTGCCTCTTAAACTCTGGCACGCAGAGAACTGGCGCCGCGCCCGGGCGAACCACGCGGAACGCCGGTGCCCACAGGCGAGCGCGGCCAAAGCGTTTTGCGAGGTGCGAATCCTCAGCAGAAGTTGGACGGGATTACATGTTGTTACAGGGGGGGAGGGAGATGACGGCGTGTTTTTGTCCTGTTGCTTACGTTCCAGTCGATGGTGGAAAAGAAAGCGTGCCGTTTGATCTCCTCCACGCCATCTGGGCCGGCCCCTGAACGGAACAAAAGAGAACCCGGTGAGTCGTGGTTTGTATTGTTTTAAAACGGGATCGACGCTTTCACACGTTTCAGTCTTCTTGGCGTGAGCGGGCGCCAAAACGAGTCGTGCTGAGCGGGAACGCAACAAGTGACACTCAAGAGCTGGTCAGAAAGGTCCAAAACATTTCTACAAGTGTAAAGAAAATGAAACACTTCTTCCTCTTTGTCTGTTTAACTCTTTAAAAAGGTGCAATATGTAACTTTTCAGGGGAAGTTGATGTCACTTTCCCTGATGTCACTTTGCTTAGGCTCATCTATGTTGCATTTGTTCGATTAAAGGCGTTTTTATTGCTCAAAAGTAGCACTATTACTGTGAGTGGGCTCGCCTCTCCGCAGATCTGACCCGTAACTTGTTTGATACCGTATCGTGATATATTCTGGGCAAAATAGATGGCCAACCCTCCACAAGAAAAGTTACGTAGTGCTGTGTGTACAGAATGAGCAACTATATTCTGAATCAAAGTTGTTTTTTATCACTTCTTTTGTCCTTTTAATAAAGCAAATTATCACTCCATACTCATGTGTCATTTGGTAAAATCCCATATTTAAAGCTGGGATTTCACATCTTTTTTTGTAAATTAATAAATTGTGCGTTTGTGCCTCCAGAACACACATTTTAAACGCAGCGCTGTGACAAAATGAGGCCGCTACGAGTCGATACGTCTAATAAAAGCTGATTTAACAGTATCTCGTTTCACTTTGCCGCCTAAAGCCGTGTGATTTAAACACTTCCTCATTTTGCGGCGTGAAAATCAGGTATTCCAGTATTATTTCCCAATGAAACCTTTACTGACCATAATTATTATTTTTATGTTTTACTGTTAAAGATCAGCAACTGCGCGGGGATTTCCACAAGGTGTTGGCTGTAAATAATACGACTAAATTAACCCTTTGTAGTCTTTCTAGTCATTCTCTTTCTTCCGTTTACCCCTTTTACACGTTTCCCTCAGCACTATGAACTGTACACGTCACATTTCACAGACACAGAGATGGACTGACGTGCGTTTCAATGATTCAAAGTCGGTAATTTCAACGTTTCTCGTCATTTCAACCTTTCTCCTCCAACACTTGCCTAATCTATTTGCTGGGTTTCGTTTGAACAGCATTCTCAGCAAACTCTGGGCCTCCAAACTGAGGAACTGGGGCATTCCCAGCTTAGCCCTGAAACAGAGCGAAAAGAGAGCAGCGCTGGTTAATGTCCTCCTGCTGCTGCTGCTGCTGCTGCTGCTGCTGCTGCTGCTGCTGCTGCTGCTGCTGCTGCTGCTGCTGCTGCTGCTGCTGCTGCTGCTGCTGCTGCTGCTGCTGCTGCTGCTGCTGCTGCTGCTGCTGCTGCTGCTGCTGCTGCTGCTGCTGCTGCTGCTGCTGCTGCTGCTGCTGCTGCTGCTGCTGCTGCTGCTGCTGCTGCTGCTGCTGCTGCTGCTGCTGCTGCTGCTGCTGCTGCTGCTGCTGCTGCTGCTGCTGCTGCTGCTGCGATAAACGCATTCAGTGTCAAATGACTCACTTGAGAATCATGTTCATCGTCTCGTTGCGGTCTTTCCCTTGGAACGGTAATGTCCCCGTTAACATCTCAAACTGCCAAAAAAAAAAATATATATTCAACAAGCAGGTAAGCACGATTGTATTGACACAGAACACGTGAAAGTGAATGGAAATGATCGCGTGTCTTCACTTTGTTTTTCTTAAAAGTTATGTGTTTAAGGAAATGGAGTTTCAGTGAAATTGACAAAAAGGCCAAATTGTGAAGTGCATAGATTTTTATTATTTTTTGCCTGCCTTTATTCGTCATCATTGATTTAATTTATTTTTTTACTATTGTTTGTTTTGTGTTGCACCAAATTACTGGCAATGAGAATAAACTCTTGATTTTACTAAATCATCAAGATTTTTTTCTCATATTAATCCATCACGTTATAAATGTGGCTTTCAATTTAAATTTGATGAACATAAACACGATATAGTCTCATTTATTCCTCCACTGTCTAAGCTCTAAACCACATAGTTTTACTGCCACAGGATTGGCTATAAGACACTTAAACTATCAAATCAAAATTACAAAAATTCAAGCTGACTATTTACAATTTGAAATGATTAGACATTGATTCTGTTAAAATGTGATTAAAAGAGCAGCCCAACTCACTTTAAACAATCATTTTCACAGCGATATCTGTCAAACTACAATCCTACAACAGTGAGAACACGTGCAGTCTTATGGTTTGTCCCTAAACCGTACAAACTGAATGAATCTGCAGTGTAAATACCATGAGTACTCCCAGTGACCACCAGTCTGCGCTCTGTGTGTGTCCTCTCCTGTTGACCACCTCAGGGGCCATATACTCCACAGTACCACAGAAAGAATAGGCCTTTTTATCAGCGTCCACGGACTCTTTACTCAAACCAAAGTCTGTGACGAGCGAGAGGAACAGGGTTAGGTTTATCATTCGCAGTTTTGAGCGCAACATGTCGTGAACCAAACGCACCTGTTAACTTTATGTGTCCAGCTTCATCGAGTAAGATGCTGCAAATCGAGAGCAAAAGGAGGAGTTAAACATGTCTCTGCCTGTCGTAAACGTTAAGACTACGAGATTGTGCAAAGCGAAGGTGCATGTGGTTTTAATATGTGTGATCTTAAATGATAAAATGTTTTTATTTCCCCTGAGCAGAGTCAGAACAGAGGCAGTGTTTGTACAGTCAATAGAACATGATATTGTTTGTCTTTTGCATGTTCTTTTAAGTGTTGATCATCTTGTTCCAAAGTTTTCTGTTAAAATCTGGTCAGAAAATGTAAACATATTTTTACTCATTAATTGGAATAGATTCTCAAAATCATAATGTATTTGCAAGAGCAAGTCAGTGTAAATCCTCATTCGTCCTGGTGAGAAATGTTTCAAGCAATATCAAGTTTGAGGCCAGAGTAAATGATAGTTTGCCTTTGCGTGCATTGAAAGAAGTAAAACATTGTTCAATCCAATATCTAATGGAAGAATCGTCTCCCAAAACATCCTGATAACTGGGAAAATGTCAGGGTACAATTGTGCAGGTCCTACGTCTGGAGAGTCGGAAAACACAACAACTCGCATAAAAAGTTAAATTTATGCAAATCAATGCGAGCTGGAGGAATTTACACACTGTTCTCAAGTTCTTTTTGTGTGTGTAAAAAATGAGTATTATTCATTATTTTTTTCTGGCCAACAATGCACATTGCGGTCATTTCCTTAATAAATATATGGATTTAAAACTGCTTAAAAAGTAGCTCTGAACTCGTTTTCTTTACAATTATTATTTATGTTTGTATTTGTTTGCATTGTGATTTAAATGCACCTTTTCTTCTGTAAAGAACTTTGGAATTGTGCTCTACAAATAAACGTGTTACTTTTTGCACCATTGTTGTTATAGGACTAAAATTAGACTTATTATTATGTTTATTCTAATTCTTAATCGGCATTATTTTCATGCTATAAGAACGATAATCTTGCGGTTTATCTAGACGTGTGTGCGATTGCCGATATCAAACGTAAGAGTCCAAACACTGACAGGAAACGTAAAGCAGATGTTCTTAAAAAGGCGCAAAAGGGAAACGTTTCATACTTCTCTGGCTTGAGGTCTCTGTAAACTATGCCCAGATCGTGCAGGTGGTCGAGGGCCAGGGCCAGCTCTGCAAGGTAGAATTTCACATCTTCTTCTGTAAACATAACCTGATAAAAACTGGACAATTTTACTCTCTGAACTCCAGACACGCCGGAATACACAGCAGCGGCAGACACGTCGAGCATCAAAAACGCCCGTCGCTTAAAGACAAGACAGAGCATTATCTTTGTCACGACGCTTGGAAACGCTTTCGCGACTCAAAAAGGTGTTGACTCGACATTGCCGGCAGCCATCGCTTTGGTTTTGTCAGACACGCCTTCTACACGGGGTCTGTCAGCAGAACAATCACACGTTGCTCAATCCACCCCCAAGAGCGTTAAGGCGCCGATCTGGGCCTGTATCTGACAATCCAGTGCGGATCTACGACACGAGCGCAAGGTTTCAATCAAATGAATGAGGAGGCGTCATTCAAGGTGATGAATGAGTTTGACGTCTGTATTTCTTTAAAAAATGAGATGCCGACGTGCCATTAACATCTATATTTGTGCGGAGAATGTTTCATATTTCAATTACAGTTCGAATGGATGAAATTTGGCCAAAAAAGGATTAAAGAAAGTCAAAACAAACGATTTAAGATGTAATTACACCAGGGTCTATCTTAAGAACAATATCTAAACTGGCCTATAAAGTAAAATATCAAAAACAAAACTTTGATTAAAACAGAAAGACCAGGTAGAATGCTCTAAATTATCTAAAGCAGGACTTAAAATTGTTCAATTTAATGAAGATTTTGTGATTTCTGCCATGTCTTTGTGTGATTTTAATGCATTTTTTTCTTGTTGAATTGCCTTGATTACGAATTGTGCTCTACAAATAAACTTGCCTAGCCTTAACGTAAAAAAAAATACAGTTTAAATTTAAAACTCTAAATGTTACTAAATGGTGAGAAAAGGCTGGTGAACGTTGGGAAAGCCCTGACAGTCATTTGCGTTGCCAGTTTTCAAAGCTGAAATCCAGCGCGTTTAACCCTCTGCGTCGTCTCTCTTTAGGTCACTAAAGCCCAGCTCCAGCACCAATCATGAAGCGGCGCTGAACATGAGCCTGTCCATAAACTGAGAAGGAGAAACACTTGTACGCGTCGTACAAGTGTAAGCATCGTAAGTATTGATGTCTCATTATTGGTGCCAAAACCAACAGTAAAATACTTCATTTTCTCCCATCGACACTAATAACTCTCATCTAATAACTAACAATTCCTCTCATCTGACCAGCTTTACAAAATCAAAACTTTCTGAATGATAAAGTCAATGAGTTAAAATGACACTTATAATAATATGCAAGTTAACATAATCTAAATATCAAAGCTTTTTTATATGGATTGAACTTATATAATGTATTTTTGCTTCCAAACTCGGTCACAATTGTATTTTTTTGTAAGATTACATTGTGACCGGCATAACCGCGATTATCGATTAACCTCATCATCTTGACATCTTTAGCTTCCTTTTTTTGGCAAATTAAGTCATTGGCAACTCCCAACGCAGACCCGTTTGTGACTGTAGCTCCTTTTTTAAACCAGTAAGAGCGCTTCAAAAAACAACAACAAACGGATGAGACTGTAAGAAAACATTTTGGAAAAGAAGCGACTAATATCTTGGCAGAATTCCCTTCACACCCGTTTCATTTGTAGCTGTCAGATGAGCAGGTCCGCGGGGCTCGCTTTTAAAACTGCGCGACATATGCTGAGTCCACACTTGGGGTTTTGAAACAATGACAAGTCGATGTGAGAAGCAGAAGGTCCTCTTACCTCTTTGGATAAGCGAGTGAATACATCCCCTCCCCTGAGAAAGTCCAGTATTAGATACAGTTTCCCTTCTGTCTGAAAGGCTGCGGAGGAAAAACACAAGACGGAGTGAGCGGAGGCACCTTCGCGGCTCGATTAGAAGCGGAAACATGTAGGTCAATTGTGTGTGCCGGCCAAACAAATTAGAGCCGTCAAACGCTCGGCGCCGCTTTGGCGTAATTGCACGCGGCGCTTTTGGGGGAATCCGGATAGAGCACAAATAATGTTAATGGCCCCTTTTAAAGAGGCGTCCAGTGATGCTGAGGGGATTTTCTCTGTTTAAATATTGTGCCTGGTCCAAATTAGTTGCAAAAGAGCTACTTGAGAGACATTATGTTGTGTGAAAAGGCCTGGTACCGGCATTTTTAACCGTTTAGTGGATGTTTCAGAATGACTTGGTCCCGTCTACCACTCTGACGTTGAGAAAACACTCCCCGGGATAGAGAAAGTACTACCCGGGATAGAGAAAGTACTACCCGGGATAGAGAAAACACTCCCCGGGATAGAGAAAGTACTACCCGGGATAGAGAAAACACTCCCCGGGATAGAGAAAACACTACCCGGGATAGAGAAAACACTACCCGGGATAGAGAAAACACTACCCGGGATAGAGAAAACACTACCCGGGATAGAGAAAACACTCCCCGGGATAGAGAAAACACTCCCCGGGATAGAGAAAACACTCCCCGGGATAGAGAAAACAGTCCCCGGGATAGAGAAAACACTCCCCGGGATAGAGAAAACACTCCCCGGGATAGAGAAAACACTCCCCGGGATAGAGAAAACACTCCCCGGGATAGAGAAAACACTCCCCGGGATAGAGAAAACACTACCTGGGATAGACACAGGGAGTAGTTTACCTTTGTCTCTCATTGCTCATTCACAAATAGTCACTAATACAAGATACTGTATAATGTACTTGAACTAGAGGAAGTTCGGTACAGGCATTTCATTGTTGGCGTGCATTTTGCCGACCATTTCACTTAAAGTTTACCATGTGTAATAACACTCTCCTAACACTTTCTATCTCCCAAAACAGCCATTACAACACAAACTAAAACCGTTATGCTTTTAAGTGAGTCACAAAACATATCCAGCGATAAAAACAAACTTCGGTTCTTTTAATAAAACGCATTTAGCGGTTATATTTGACAAATAAATCACAAGTAAGCCAAGTATACAATACCATTCCTCGTGTATCGTTTTGTGCCCGTTTCAGCCCCGATTAGGTAAAAAGGGTAATGCCATGGGGAGCATACGATCACAAAGGCCCTCACTTCTACTAGAGGCGGCTGATTTGCATTGCAGCTTAGCAACGTGGAGTTAGATGTAGATCGTTTTAACACTGAGATGCTAAACAGAACACTTCAACTTATTTCCCTGGTGGATCAATACAGGTTGTTTATAGTTTATACGGTTCCCAAAGCCAACACTGCACATTCTAGAATATACGAGTGCTTCTCACAACGTTTCACACCGGGCAAGTAGCACAAAAGAAAAGATGTGGCTTCCCGAGAACCGCCAGATCTGAAACCAGGTCTTTAACAGGACCATTCCAGGTCGAAAGTGGGGCTAAAGCAGGAAGACACCATTGCCACTGTAGTTTTCAGGAATAAATTACGCAAGGAAGAGTATAAATGTGAATAAAATGTACTCTAAATGAAGTAAACACAAGAACTGAAGAGGTGAAGAGGACCACAGCACTAAAACATACGAATTTGGTCATTAAAACGGATGAAAAATGATGCCTGGAAGTGATAGTGTGTTTAAAAATAAGTTTTAAATAGTTTCCCATTGCTTTATTAATTTACCCAAACACTCAATGTGTACTTAAGTAAAAGTATAAAGCATATGCATAACTAATACTACTCAAAGTGCATTTAGAGTCTTGATTAACTTAACAGTTTGGACCTAAATTAAGTCGTTTTGAACCGCTACGCTACAACATTGACTTCAGCGTTTTGTCTCTGCTGAAGAAATCTGTCGACACTAAACAATAATAGTCGTCTTACCGTAGTGCAACTTCACAATGAAGGGATGATTGACCTCCACTAAAATGTCTCTTTCCATTTTAGTGCGAACTCTATCCCTGACTGTGGAGACAAACAGGAGGAGAATGTCAAACAAAAAAGCCAGTAGAAACATAAAGCCAAAAGCAAACCTGCATTACCTTTCAATGATGCCTTTTTTAAAACTTTCATTGCATATAATTGACCAGCATCTGGACCTATGAGCTTCCTGACAAGAAACACCTGCCAGGACCAAATGTGTATCAGTTTACGAGTTCAAAAAGGACAGTACACTTTGGTTTGGAGTGCACTTGTCTGACCTTTCCAAAGGAGCCCTGGCCAAGGACTTTGAGAAGTTCAAATTGAGATGGATCCGCTTTTTCGCAGCCTTCTTTCACATGATGGGTGATCTGAATCTCCTTGTACGCGCCCTCATCGTCCTGCACAAAGCCCAGGAAACAGAACAAACACATTCAAGACAAGGTTAGAGGTGGATCATGCTCAGTTACACTTACTTTTGGAAGAAAGCTTAGGTCTACTTAAGTAACACAGTCATTAAAGTACTTTTGTTCCCTTCCCTGTGTCAGTAAGTCTATCGTTGACAAAAGCTCTACGTATATGCTTTATATTCGAGTCCATTTTAATCAAACACTTATTTTTGCATGCCTTATTTTAACAGTCTATTACTATAAGTCTTTCTTTTAATACGTTTAGATTTTTTCAAATTAAAAAAGTTAAAAGTTCATGTATCTGACATGTTTTGGTGGAAGACAGAATTCATTTTCCAAATATACAATTATTCTTTATTTTATTTTGCTCCTATCATCAAATTAAGTTTCTGGTTTTTAGTACACGGACAATGGGAATAAAACAGATTCTGAGGTTGACGATATGAAATCTTTATGAACATTTGTGTTGCTTCAAAGACGATACATTTAGAAAAGTAACACCCCATTTTTGGAACTTCTTGAATATGGGTATTATTTAAAGTTTGACAGATTACATTGTGTACATTATAAATAAGGAGGTTTTGCGTAAATAATTGCCAAATACTCGGGCTGCAGCAATATCCAAATCTCATCACGATTTATATCTCACGGTACAATTTTTTATTTATTTTATTATTAAGAATTTGGTGCAAATTATCACCGTCATATTTCAAAGAATATCAGCTATTTCTTCAAGTGCAGTGAAAGGATCATGGTCTGTTATAGGGGTGTGCCAAAATATCTAAATATCGTGATACTAAATTTGGTGATACAGTATCGATATCGTGGGCTGCTGTATCGATATATTAGCCACGAGTCATTTTTGGTATCCATCCATTCATTTTCTACCGCTTGTTCCCTTCACAAATTATTTTGTGACCGCACAACTGTGTGCATTTCATTTTGAGCTTGTGCAGGTTGCGGTTTAACAAAGAAAAATGTTGTTAAAATGTATTGGGATTTCAAAAAAGAAAAAAAGTTATAATATATATATATATATATATATATATATATATATATATATATATTGTAGCATATCGTGAGCAATATATCGATTATCGCAAAATCGTGGTATTATCTAAAAAAAAAAGAGCTTATAATTGAACATTTTGACTTAACAATATCACAATACCAAATACTATCTTACATGGAAAATCATTCAAACCGCTATTTTTTCCTTCTATAACTCATTGTCTAAAGTACATTTCCGGCGACTCCGGGTCGAGCACACGTCCCGACGAGACACGAGACAAGACATTTGCTGAACAAAGTGACGTGGACTTACACAGTGCGTGAAAGACTCTCCCTCCTCCATGGGCTCGTCCATGATCTGATGTCCATTGACCTGTGTGCGGAGCCAGAATTCAGTCACAGGAGTTTAATCCCACAAACAAGTAAGCATTTCACAGCAAAGCGCGAGGAATGCACTCAAAAACGAGCCCGGGACTTTCAGCTGTCACCCGCCCACATGCACGGTGGAGCAAATCAACAGATGAATTCGATGAGTCACGAGTACAAAAAAAAACAAAAACAACAAGGCGCCTTCTCCTCTTCGCCGCACTACTCCGGCTCTATTTGTTGTCAAACAGTATGGAGTCCATAGTTGAAGCCACGTCCAGCTGTCCGGCACTCATCCCGCCTCTATAAAAGCCCCTCACTATTAGCATTCTAGCTTAATCCCTGGCTGGAGCAAAAACAACATGTCTGACTGGCTGTGGGTGAAGAGCTGCAGTCAGCATTCGATCTCATGAGAAATAACTCCGACCTGGTTCTTCGGCCATTCTGCCACGTACATGGGTCTCAAAGTGCCATTTACCGGGGGGAAATTACCACATGCTTCACGTCGCTTTTGGGCGAGCACATTCACGACTTGTTTCGAAAGCTCTTATGCTCTTACATCATCGTCTCAAAGGGATCGGGAGACCTCAGGGAGCACTTTTAGAAACGATTAGAAGTGGGTAATATGGCTACAGTACACTAGGATTGTGACATTTACTTGACTAATCGTGACTAGTTGACTGTAATGAAATAATCACAGTCATATTTTGACCTTTTTATAACAATGAAAGTGGCGTTATTAAATCGAAATGTCAAAAAAAGAATAGGACTTTCTGGTTTTCATCAATGATACACTTTCTTTTGTGAATATTCTCCATCTAGAAGCCTTCAGTCACCATATATTGGTCGATAATGTAAAAAAAAAAAAAAGTCTCCATGTACAATAGAAACAACCGCTGACTAGTCGCACTGCACCGTAATTGTGATTTAGACAATAAAGCTAGATTTAAATAACGAAGACAATCATTTTTGCATAACAAGCAACAAAGCCGAGATGAGATCAGATAAAAACATTCAGGTGTAAACTTTCAAACGAGGGCATAAAGTCATTATTCTGTACGCGTGTAATATTGTGACAAATACTGAGTCACGAATACAGCTGTGCAAGTCATCATCAATGATCCTCTCGTCAGTAAAATCATGTGGGCTGGAGCGGAGTTCAGAAAAATACAGTTTTTTTTGTATGCAAATGCCCTGATGAACGTTTGTCTTGTTTATATTCATGCAACTAATATAAGTAGGCACGTACTGTAGGTCTTTAGTTTTTCTCTTTAATTGCTTAGTCGATTTATCGGTCGACGGTATCCAAGGTCAACAAACATTTGAATTAGTCGACTACAGTGAATTAGTCAAGGCTATAGTGATTTAGGAGTGATTTGGGAGTTTATGCTGCCATTTTTTGTTTGTTTACATGTAGAAACCTTGAACGTTTCTGTATAAATAATTGTTCTTTTTATTAAATCCTGTGAACTTGTAGTTTTGTGACTGGTTTGTGTCAGATATTTTATGTTTGATCTGATATTGGGATGCGTTTTCTCACTTTTATTAGACTAATCAATGGCTTGCCTTTGTCGACCACAGCAGGTTTCCCCGCACATTTTTGCCCATTACTGATGCAAAAAATATGATCCGACTGTCGACTTGCTATAATGCACAACAATACATGTACTTCTTGTAAGAAAAACTCTCATCTAAAAAGGACATTGCACTATAAGCCCACTCTCCATGTTTCATCTTTTTTCCCCCCCTGAAGCTTCTTGATGCATTCAGTCCAATGTGTTTGTGTGTGTGTTGAATTCCATCAAGTGTGTGAAGAGGGGGATGAGTCATAGCACTACGCAGGCCCACACCGAACACGCACACACACGCACACACACGTACACATACGCACACACACACTCACGCAGAACAGGCCGGTCAACCACGTCACCGCTTCTACCCGGTAATCACTGCAGATCACATTAAAACAATCTATAGGACTGTTTAATTGAGGCGGGGGCAAGTCATGAGCATGCGGCTGGTACAGATTTTAAAAGGTGTGGTTGAACAGTAGAGAAAGATAACTTAAATACTTAAATATAAAAATACTACCAGTATATCTTTTATTGTCAATATTAAAATCTCATACTCCATTTCCAAACTAAGGAAGAGGCTTGATACTCAATAGCGTTTTGGGTAGCACTATAATAGATCTGTTGAAATGAGAATAGAGTATCAATACTAGTTTTAGAGGCGATTTAATAGCTGATCCTGACACTTTCTTTATGCCTGTCATGCGTTTGTTTGGTTTGATCAAAACACTTAAAAGATTATCTCGATACAAACAATCAGGTTCAAAATATTATCTTTCTTTTGGATATTAATTTTGCATTATATTATTATCAACATTATATTCAGAACACTGATGCTTCATAGTAGCCTGTAGCGCTTAGGATTGCCAAGTGCTTCATGATACAATATTAATTTATTATGATTAAGAGTCCACAGTATGTATCATGACTCAATACATATCCCAAAAAGTTTTAAATGTATGTTTTCATTATGTTGAATAACAAAACGCTATATTATGTCACACAATATTCCAGATATCAAAACACAGTTGTCACTTTTTCAGTTCTCCAGACTCAGACTCAATGCAGTATATTCGTGTCCCTCAGTAATGTATGCTGTATAAAAGTATCACAATACAGTATCGCGTCACTAATTATATAAATAAAAAAATAAATATATATATATATATATATATATATAAATAAATAAAAAATATATATATATATATATATATATTGCTGCTCAACCAAAAGTGACCTACCTATCTATCTATCTATCTATCTATCTATCTATCTATCTAGATAGATAGATAGATAGATAGATATAGAGATATAGATATATAGATAGATAGCCAAATCTGAAAACTATGACCTAACCACAACAACAACAACAACAACAACAATAAGCTGTATGTTATCAAGTTAACCATCTTAATAAAATAAGCAAGTTTAGAAGAATATTCAAAAGTTACAGACGGACGGATTTTCTGTCAAGTCAATCATCAGTCATACTTCACACATATTCACTCCCACCTTTTACTATGCATCATCGCCGTTTGTGGCAGCAGAGAGCGGCCTACACTCGCCTCTTCAAATCAAGAGCCTTTTTACAGCCTTATCAGAACATGTCCGTCTCACGTGCTTACAGTCCATCCATTTTGTCCCCGGTTTCTCGATAAAGTCACCCGGAGCTGGTACTCTCGTTTAAGAAGTTAAGCTTGATGTTTACTTGGCTGCATCTGTTACCTTGGCAAGCCCTCTCAACCTCCTAAAGTACACAATCTCAAACCTTCAAGCTGCTGCTCAACCAAAAGTGACCTATACAACTCCCTTTACGGACGAGGAACACACAAGGGCAGCAACGGACTATTATTTGAGAAGTGAATACAATTTGTATTAGTCGAATAGTCAAATAATCCATTTTTTGTGCCACATAAAGGTTGAAATATGGTGACTGATTGCATCTAGTTAGGTGTGATTGAAGACAACCCGAGATAATGTATTCTCTTTTGACATTTTGAGTTATAAATGTCGCCGTCTTTATTATAAAACATCTTTTGGCATGCGTTTTAGAGTCTGTATAGTCCGGAGAACGATTCTGATGATCAAAACACAATTCTTCAATAGTCAACTAGTCACAATTTCGATTATTCATTGCAGCCCTACTTTCAAGTTGCCAAAGTGGAATTAAAATAGCAATCTATACACCCCACTACCTAACTAACTAACTATATGGACTAGAACAACGTTGTACAGATGTTGCAAACCGGTGCAAAGTTTATTAGTGTGGTTTATAGAGGTAAATGCTATGGTTTATTCCTCTGCGGGCTCTAAAAAACAGTCAGAGTTGGGGTTAGGAGAGAGAATGCCAGAGATGAAAAACAAATGTGGGTTTGAATAAGCTAAACATTACATCACATCCTGGGGCCCAGGTTAAAGCAAACTCTGTCTGCTGCTGAGAGGGGACAGTCTGTGCACTGATTATATTTGTCAGGTGACTGTAAAACTATCTACATGTTGTACAAACACAATATACAAACACTCTTTTAGATCTGTTGATCTGTTATTTGTCTATTGTGAGCACGTTTGCAATGGATATTAAAGCTCAGTTAATGGTGAGAGCCTGGTATTCAGTGGATAAACTGCTAAAAAAGGGCAATGTTAATCCTAATCTTATGACAGAAAACTACAATTTGCGGAGGTGCAGTCAATGCTGTGCCAGGCAACTGAACCAGTTTAGCATTCTCCTGTAAAGCCTGTTTAATAGCTGGAAGAAGCCATAACTAATGTAAATAGTGCGGTTTGTGGCTTAATAAAGAGATAAAGTGCTTTAAAACAAACTTGTCTCGCTCACATTTTAAGTCCGTAAGCTGTCAGGGCTCGAAAGCTAACTATTTGCTAACGCTACACATGCTAAGCTAGCCATGGAGCAACTCCCTTTTAGAAGTGTAAATACAAACAAAATCGAAAATCAAGGCGTGTAACTCGTCGTTAAGAGCCGGGTGTCACCGCGGACTACAACACCGCCGCCAAACTCGCGAAGAACCGCCGGACCCGTAAAACTTAAGACGTGCAACAAAAATAAACATCAGCTGTTAGCATGAGCTAGCTCGTTAGCATGCATCACGGAGCGCCGCAGATCGTGACGCGGAGCTAAGCCGTGGCCAGCAGCAGCCGCCGCCGCCGCGCGCCGTGGCCGGGGCTAAACTTATCGGGACAGTACCGGGGACCAAAATAGACCCCGCGGCGAATTAACATGCAAGACACGTACTTGTCCACTCACCTCGCTGCTAACGCTGTTTACCTCCATATTGTCCCGGGTTTGCGCGAAAGTCTAAGGCATCGTATCCCGTAAGTCCAGCTAGACCCACGCTCCTCCACGTTGCATGTCTCCTCCGCCGCTTCCAAATGCTCCTCTGCGCGGACCGGTCGCGGGCGGCAGGGCGCGCGGAGGCTGATCCTGCTGCCGGGGGATGATGTTGTTACGGGGGTGCACGGGGGGCAGTAATATCATCGGATGCTGAGGACCGGGATCACAGACGATCACCCCGAGCTCCGCAGCCCTGCCATGGATGCGAATATGGCGGCTCCCGTGGAACCGTATCGTCAGTGAATGAGACTTTATTGACGTGTTTATGACGCAATTCAGTTAAGGATTTCCCCCGTCCAAACCCGAGCGGCGGCGGGTGGATGCGCGGCTGGTGCGTGGGGAGAGGAGGGGGCCGCACATGCCTGTTCCGGGGGACGGATGTTTCCTCCTCATGACCAGAAATAGTGGAGGCGATCGCTGAAATAAATGGCAGGGATTGACGAAATTTGGCTTGACGTAGCACGAAAAAGTGAAATAAAATTAACAGATTTGATAAAGATCTCTTTCAAACAAGTGAGCAATTGCAATGCTTTAAAGCAACTGTTTACTTTAAGCCTGTTCTTCATCTTAAAAGTAGGATTGGCTAAAAGGCTTAAGCTCAATCCTTTATATTTCCAAGAAGTCTTGTAACTTGTTTAGTTTAGTGAACATTTAAAAACAACTAACATTGGCTATGTGTTCATGCACAACACAAATCAGAATCCGTTTCTGGAAAATCAGGAATTAGATTATTCAAATGCCATGGTAACAGTTATACCTGATTTGAGTAATCTGATTTCTTTCTGATCCTTCACACCTATGAACAATTCTGCAAATAAGAGAGAACTAATGTGACAGAGACAAAAATGAAAGAGACATTTACTATCATTTAAAGAGTTATTTTAAAATTAATTGTACAACTACGTAAAAGTATGTGAGAAATTATAATGGAGTCTAATGAGATTGATCCCCAGAAACTCCCAGTATACAAATTAAGCCTTGAGTAAGGATAACCACCACAAAATATATGAAAAGGGACACATTTTTGAAGGTGGTGGAACATTAGGGACAGATTCAAGACGTTTAAATGAATAGATTATGATTGCAATGATTTTTGGTTTTATCAGTCCTAACAATGATCATAACGCACATCGGTAGAGCGATGTAGGTCCCAACATGCAACCCAGAAACAGTCCAGACAAAGTCTTGATTTCTTTGCAAGAAATAAATTATGAGATTTCACTTTTTTAATGAATTCACATGACATCACTAAAAAGATGGGACATTAACTTAAAAGGTAGGAGGAGGGACAGGGGTCTAAATGGCTTTGCACAACTAAAAGAGGGTCAGATGGACACCCTAGTAACAGTCTACAGTAAACACATTGTAAATAGTGGGTAACTTGGTCAGGTTTTATTGTTCTCGTTGGACAACCCTAGAGCAAGGCGAATACTATCCAGTAAAAAGGCAGCGTCAGCCCAACAGTCAAAATTATGCTTAAATCCACAGGCACAGCAGGGCAGCGGCGTGAGGTGAATATTTCCATGATTTTATTTGTCAGATCACCTGTGCGAACACATCTAAATCTATTTAAAACACAAGATATCAGTCTTTTCCCTCTGATGCAGAAGGTTCAGTAACTGTATGCACTTTCGTATTAATGTCTTCATTGGGCAGTGGCGAGTGCCCCACACAGCTCCCTGGGGACCCCCTGTGGTCAGTGCAATCGTCCGCTGAAGGAGAACCAGGAGTCTGAATGTCCTCATCCAAAAGGTCCCAGTCCTGATCAGAAGACGGAGGTAGGCTGTCGATGAGTTCCTGAAAGTACACAGCATAGTTACAAATGTGTATTTTATTACGTTTATGTCATTGTTAGGCCTACAAGTTTATTTCGGGGAGTTTTGTTCAAGGTTGAAGTTTTGACATTTCTGAATTTAGGCTGCACAAAATATAGCAATTCAATCAAAACCGTATTTTGATTTTGGTACAATTATCAAACTGAATAAAAAATTCCACTTTAATCTTTTTCATAAATCAAAATTGAACTCGATATTACTGGATTCGAAGGCTTCATCTCAACTTTACTAGAATAGACTAATTAATCAATATCGTGATGATTTATTTTGTTTGTTGGACATAACTTTGTTGCTATACAGTTTTTCCACGGTTATTTAGTTTATCCATATACAGTTTTTACAAGGTTATTTAGTTTACCCATTTACAGTTTATGCTTTGATATGGTTTTGGGATCACATGGTCCAACTCTCTGACTCTGCACACATCCACAAACCTGTTGCCTCTCCAGGTCCTTCTTCCTCACAGCGATAAGCAGGCTTTTGGTGAAGCTCGCAAGCTCCTGGTATCTTTGTTTTTGGTTCTCTAGCTCATGCTCAAGAAACTGCACTTCTTCATGCTGTAATAGAAGCATACAGTAAAGTCATGCTCTTTTATTAGTTGTACTGTAAGAAGACTGTCATAAACAAATGTATTGAAGTACCTTAAATTCAAGCAGGCTCTGCATTTGCTCGAGGTCTGAAGCCATCATGTCCACACCGTCATCATTCACGTCCTCATCGTCATCACTGACTTCTATTTTCTGTAAAGGAAACCAAGTCGATACGTTCTTTTAGACTATAGTATTTTTAGTAGTCATTAAGTAGTAATATGCAGTATAACATTATAAAGAAGTTGCAAAATAAAAAGTAACTTACCACGTTAATGGCCAGCGGAGCGGTGGACATGTCAATGTCATCTTCAGCGTCTCTATTATGGGAGTTGATGGAGCCATCTGGAAAGACATCAATGCACTTTAAAAACAATCAATCATTAATCAGAATCAGAATTAGTTTCATTCATCCCAAGGGAAAATGATTTTCGTTACAGACATGCAGCCGAACAACAGAAGAAAACAAGTTATCAATACAAGGTAAAAGGAATCTAAAATTAAACATCAGAATCACACTAACGATAAAATACAATAAATCTGTCAACTAAACCTCGAGCGGAAATAAAATAAACATGCATTGTAACTTAACCCTCATAATGTAGACATATTAGTTTACAAAGTAAACAAGAAATAAATACAATAATAAAGTCAAAAATGCAGGTTTTGATAATCTGCATATTTGCTGTAAATAAGTGAGACTATAATGGCTGATGTTATTAACATTTGGACTAAATTTATAACATGAAGAAGACTTCTGGAAGTGCTGGAAGTATCTCTAAACATAAGAATGTGTCATGTCTTTTGTTTATTTTCCCGCCCTGAAAATGACTTAAACATGACCAGTCTTGTAGTACATTAGATGTGCTCTTACTTCGTTTCATAATCTAAAAGTCAAATACAATTTTACATTAGCATGTGTAGGAGAATGTCCCTTTAGTTCCTCAGCTTCTCACCTGTTGACAGTGAGCAGCCCTTTGCCTTACCTTCAGACAGACCGTCATTGGTGTCATCTGTTAAATCTGGCGTCTGCAGCCTGTCCACGTCGGGGCTAAGGGCCACGGGAGACTCATTTCCTGGGGACGAGGTTGTAAATACAGCCGGCCCCCCTCTCGGAGGAGGGATCTCGATGCCCATCAGGCGATACTTCCTCCGCCTGTTACTGATCCAGGTCTGTCAAAACAAAGCATTCATCATACGTTACAAGCAGAAGAATCAGCACACACAATGATCAGCTTTCTCGCACAGGAATTTGCTTATTTCATTTTGTCAGCCTTGATGAAATTCCTGCAGCAGATGTGGTCTTGGATACGCAGATTTCTGGTCCACAGTAACCGTCCCTTGGCAAGATATTTTCCAGACTGATTAGTAACACAGTCCGGTCTCTCAAACGTCCCATTATTGCCCTGGCATTAGAGCGGAAAGGTTGAAATTGTCATATATAGATCTCGGGATCGATCCAAAAAGTGACTGTTGTTGACAAAATCCGCCATGTGTCGTGGAAGCAGAGATACACAACTATAACTAAAAATTGTGTTATATATTATGTGTTAGTATTTCTATTGTTGGTCAGACAAATATAAATGAGACAATTCTCAATGATAAAACATTTCAAAATCCTTCACAGAATACTAAAGACTGAAAAACAAACACACTACAAAAGTATTTGGTTACAGAATATTGAATACCTGGTTTAAAACGTATTCTGTTACATGGTCCAAACAGAACACTGTATTTTGACATAATTATGTAATGTAATACATATACACACATAGGATTAAAACAACTTTATGTTTGTTGTACTATTGTTTAATGTTTTAAATGTTTTGTATTCATATGGTGCAGTTCGACGCCTTAATTTCTTGAAAAATATAAAGAGTAAGTGTAAAAGTGAGATGGCAGGAGATGGCAGGAGACGGCAAGACATGGCAGGAGATGGCAGGAGACGGCAGGAGATTGCAGGAGATTGCAGGAGATGGCAGGAGAAGGCAAGAGATGGCAGGAGATGGCAGGGGATGGCAGGGGACGGCAGGAGACGGTAGGACATGGCAGGAGATGGCAGGAGACGGTAGGACATGGCAGGAGATGGCAGGAGACGGCAGGAGATGGCAGCAGATGGCAGGAGATGGTAGTAGAAGATAGCAGGAGATGGCAGGAGATGGCAGGAGACGGCAGGAGATGGCAGGAGGGCATGTGCTCCTGTACTGATGCACTATATTTAGCCCCATCAGCAAGCCGACCCCGATACACTGACTCTGACTTTTAAACGACTTTGTGTGTCATAGTTAAGGCAACGTTTCTGACCCAAATGAGGCTCCTGCTGCAAACGCAAAAGTAATAAATGATGTCAAGAGAACAAAGTCAGGCTTAACACATTTTTCAAACCTCCCAGAGAAAGGGCACATTTTAGATTTGATTTACGCATTGGTTTTGTCCTGGCTAAGACCTGCAGCTTGTCTCCATGGAGATGTTTTAGCTTTGCCTGGAATGTCCCACAGCATGGCACGGAACTCCAAATCTACCAGTGCACGGAGACTGTTACAGGTGCGATCTGTGGAGAGGCGAATCCCACTCTTGTTCTGTCCTGGTGTGAGCCCAGTTTAGTCCAGATGCAGACTTGGTGTCCTGGTTGAATTCTGGTCTAGTCCAGGTTTAGTTCCAAAATGAGACCCACTTTTGTACCAGTTTTTGCTGTTTTGCTGCACCATATTAAGACTACCGGTACTTGTTTTTAAATGCTAGAAAGCTACAGTTAATGCCATACTGTGGAACATCTAGGCAAAGCAATGACATCGCCATGGAGAAGCAGGTACAAAGTTACACCGTAAGTGCAGTACAGTTCAAATTTGTTTTAGGTCAAGACCTGCTTGAGTCAGTATTTAGTTCTGGTTAAGAACACATTTAATTCATCTTAGTCCTGGTTACCATGGTTACCATATGTTTTATGTGCACAGTTAGCCCTAGATTAGCACTTTATTAATCCAGACTCAAATTTGGTCCAGTTTCTGTCCTTGTTTAGTCCAATTATAGTCCCCGATGTGTGACTTCTAAACAACTTACGCATCAACCTACTGTAAACGAGCTCCCTCTGAGTCCGTCTCTCATTATTGTGTCGAAGCAAAGTCAGACCGGGCACATTTTTCAAAACAAGAGCACTTTGGGGTATATTTACTTTGACTATTTCCGTGTCCACGTTGAGCTCATTGGCTGCGGCGTTGATTTTGTCTTTGCACACAGAGCCCAGGCTGGTCATCCCTCTGTCCCAGTAGCGCTTGAGTTGGACCAGATCCCCATCACTGAACTGGGTCCGATCCTGGAGCTACGAACACACACATCTCTGCTTAGCGGTTTGTACAAATAATTCACACAGAAGTAAAGCCATTCAGATGTGACGTGTAATTGAAGTGATGCTTTCAAATCAGGATTCAGTTCAGTGTGAAATGTGAACTAATGAACTACTTGAATTCCATGTATTTCAAAACAAGGGTTAACATATTTTTAATTCCCATAAAAATACTGGATAGTTTGTTTATAGAGACAATACGAAGACATTGTATTAACTAAATAACTGCCAGTTTTTTATTGTTCATTTATGTGTTTATTTTGGGACTTTATGCATTTGTATTGTGAACCTAATGTATTTTATAATGTATGTAAAGCACTTTGAATTGCATTTTGTACAATTTGTGCTTTACAAATACATTTTTTGATTGATAATCCAATAAAACAGAAGTATAAAACAACTTTTTGGATTTGAATATCTGGTTATGTGATTGGCATAAAGAGTTCTAACTTGAACTATGTCAAAATAATTACATCTTGATTTGACGATGACGCTTAAAGACATCAGCGCTGACATGGTAAGAGGGATTATTAGAGTAGAGCTCGTCTGGACATGGTACATGGTGTTCCAGTAGACCTACACTCAAGGCTTCATTAAATTATTTGTTTTATTTCTTATGACGCATGTGAAAGGCTGAGTCATATAAAGGAGTTGGTCTCAAACTTCCCTTTGTTTGATGGAGCTAAAAAACAACAACATATTCTTTAGTCAAGATTTACGTACAAGTGGAATTAAAGGGCACCAAAAAGGGTTGATTTGCCAATGGACACTTACTGTTCTCTTTCTGGAGTTGTTTACAATCCAGGGATCGGCAGATGCACTAACTGAAGTCTGAAAAAAATGAGACGAGTTTAGACTTTTAATTTCTTACATTTAAAATACTGCCATGTTCTTTTTTGCTTTAGCAGTTAAGGCATCTTTCATCAAGCACTTTTGACATGAACATGATCATCATTTTACCTCCACAAAGTATAGATTAGAGCCTGACACACGTGCAACACAAAATAACCATTATATGAAGAGTTTGGTATCAAAAATGTGATTGATTATCTAGCTAGCGTTTATTTATTACTGGTGTTTTATTGCTAAAGACTGAACAACAGAGGATTTCCCCAGATATTGGGATAATTACACCAATATTTGCCACCAATTTATTTTTCTTTCATGTATCATTCCCATTTTACCCTAAGTGCATCAGATTTGTCTAATAAGTAGAAATGGAAATAGAAGAGCAATTAGGCTGAAAAGATTACTGTAGTTTTACACAATCATGCCACAATTTATTTAGTTTTTTCCCATAACTTGACATAAATTCGTGGTACTCACTATGGATTTTGAAATCTTTGGCAAATACTGGTTAACACAACATCACAATAGCAAAACAAGTATGAGGTCTCGACCAGCAGGTCACTGAAACCTCCACCAGAAAAGTTACAGACACAGAACTACCAGTAAATTCACGTCCTTACCTGTGAGCTGGACTCCGTCACGAACGAGGTCTGCGCCGCCACCGCCTCGTAGCCATGGAGATCGTCGTCACTTTGCACCGCCGTGGATTTGGAGCTGGTCGTCGGCTGCGTGCTGCTACTTCTGCTGCACACCTCGCCCGCACTCGGGCTCCGCCGCTCCCTCTGGATGTACGTTTGGGCCGCCATGTTCGCCAGCTCCTCCTCCCGCTGCCACTCGTCCTCCTCGTCCCCGGTTTCCATGGCGATTGAGAAATTATTACTGGTGTCCAAGTAGCCGGTGGCGGGTCGGCGACTTTCTTGCACTTGGCGACCGGCCGTCCCTCGCACCGGGACGAGCTTGTTCCACTCGCTTTTTTCTGACAGCGTAAAAACCTGTTGGATGCAAGGCGTGGCCGAGGGAGGGCTTGAGTTCTGAACCGGGACGCTCACTTTGACTTTCTGAGGAGTAACGGTATTAGCAGTAGACTGAGGTTGTGGGTTTGAATGAGGTCTTGGTTGAGTCTTGATTTGAGAGGTTGAGTTGTTGGACCACGGGAGCGTGTTTGCCGTACCATACTGTCTTGTCCAGCTTTGGGGTATAATACTTGTTCCGATGTTGACTCCCGTCTCCCCAGAGGACGAGGCGCTCTTCCTGGCTGCAGTGTGGACTAAAGGCCCTGACGATGGAGATAACAGTGTGGGATTTTGAGCTAGTGAGACCGGTATTGATTGCAGAGGTAAAACACTTGAATTGTTTTTGTTCTGTACAGCGAGGTTGACGTTAAACGAGGTCGGCGAGTCGAGCTGGGGTGGCGGCGCGGCTGCCGGCCGCTGTCTAGGGCGCTCGGCCGAGTTGAGCGAATAGGTGCCGGTCAGTATGACGTCGTTGTTGTTATTGTTGGCGTTGCCCCGAACAGTGAGGGGGGACGACGACGAGGAAGGCGAGGAGGAGGCCGTGGTGAAATTTGGGGTTTGGATTTTGAAATTTGAAGAGTGGGGGAAAAGGTGAACCCGATTTGGGATGCTACGAGCGGTGAGGACGTCGGAATGAAGGAGAGGTCCGGGAACCAGAGAGGGATTTGACAACGTACCACCGGATAAAGTGTGGTTGGAAAGGAGTCCCGCCGAGAGGCTGGACAAAGTGTGGGAAATGACACCGTTCTGATCTACTCTGGAGGCGATCTTACGTCTTTTGTTGCCGACCCATGTCTGGAAACAAACAGACAGAAATGTTTATATTCGACAACAATATGAACACATTACAAAGGGGACTTCTGGACGTGTTGTAGGGAAGCAAAGTTGTTTTTTTCTTGTTGCATGCCTTTATTTTACCATAGCTTATATTCTTACTATAATTATTCATATTTTTATATTGCACCACATTGACAAAGGCAATAAAACGTATTCTAATTCTAATAATATACTATAGAAGTGGATTTCAGATAGTATTATTAAATTATAGGGTGGACAAATCCTTTTTTATTCCTTAAACTAGAATAGAAAGTAAGTTAAAAAAAATACATATATAACAATGAAGATACTACCTAATCGCTGACAGTTTGGGCATAATATGAAGATGGATGTTAGCATTTGAACACAATCTGATATTTCCCACCAGAAACCAACATTAGCAATTGGCATGAGGAGGGGCAATTCCCAAATCTCTCTTCAAAACAGAAAGCGCAGGCATTGAGAGAGTAAAATTATTATTATAATGATGAGTGTCATATTTTTACTCAAGTTCAATTACAAGCGTATGATTCTGTACATGTATATTGAGAGAAATAAGTAAACAATAAGCAAATCTAACATAAAGAAACCCATTTTAGCAAACATAACCCACATTAATATCACTTAAAACTCCACCACACATTCACCTATGGGACGCGGTACAGCAAAGCAAGCAAAACAGCATATAGCAAACAAAAAATAAAATAGATTTACTGCCCTAATTACTTTCCCTCAATATTGCTCATTATGTGCCTACCCGGACCACGCTGAAGTCCAGTTTGGCCTCCTGAGCGCACTGCAGGATGAGCTGGAAGCAGGCTTTGCTCTGATTGGTCATCCCATTATCATAGTAGCGCTCCAGGATCCTCTGCTGTTCGATGGTGAACACCGAGCGGAGGTTCATCTGAAAAAAGAGGATACATGCACGCCGTTTCATTACTTTGCTCTTGTACTTTAGTTATTTTATCAGGTTTGTTTGTTACAATGCTAGAACTTCAAACAGCAGCATGATACCAAGTAAAAAGCCTGATACTCGATATTAATGTTGATATCACGGTGAATAATGCATTAGTCTTGTAGCACTTTTACAAACGTTCGAAGTCGCTTTACAATTTAGTGCATTTTTCATTCCACACTCTGCATTTAGCGAACGGGTGAGTGGGTAATGACCTGGTAAAATAGTACATCTAAAATTCCCCAGAATACAGATGTCACCTAAAAATGATTAGTTGTCATTGATTTAAAGCTAACTATAAACATAATGATTTTAATATTAATATTGAATACATAGAAGTAGGCCCATTGATTTGTGTGCATTCTATTTATGCATATGATTTGCTTATCATGCTTTTAATGACAGACCTAGTGGAGACTTGTACATTAGGCAATAATTAACCTCGCTTTAACTCTCAATCTACAGCACCTTTCACCAGTAGCACTTGGACAATACAATTTTAGACCTCAATTATTAGAATATAGAAGAATATCAGGCCTTTATGTGCCACGTTTGTTTATTAAAAATACAGTACACACTCAAGCTTCCCAGGTGCTTATAGAATTCGCCAGAATGCACACATCAAAATATGTTTAACCCTTGCCACAGTTATAAATCTTAATGTTCATTACTTGTCCCTATCAAATACATGGATGAAGAAATAATTGTGTCATATAATGCAATTTCAAAACAGTAATAACAATAGTTTCTTTAATTTTACCACAAGCACATTTTGAATGGCTGTAGGTAAGTATTTCCTGTATTATTAAAGCAACAACCACCATAACGAGTAAAAAGCCTGCGACTTGACAAGATTGTTCCATCATCGTTCATCATCCTAGAATAATACGCCGTCATTCATATCACTTTTGTTTTGTCATGTTTCCGTCGACTCACCGTCTGCAGGCCCCGCCTCTGATCCCATGTGTCCATCCTGCTGCTGGAGGGGTACGGGGCGGCCATCACTGCAAGTGCTCCATGATTCTAGGAACGGTCTTGTTTGTCCACATTATGAGCGGGCATGACGCACACGGGCAGATGATACAGCTGTAGATACAAAGGACACGTAAACATCCACCACGTAATCGCCCGTTATTGCACCACATTACAATAGGATGCTGCAATCGTCGATATATGACCACACAACCGTGCAGAATTTGTACTTTAATTCAAACAATAACATAATAAGATAAAGTATATAAAACCCTGTCAATTAAAACAATGTTGGTTTTGATTTTTTTTGTATTCTTCATAACCTAAATCACACTTATAGAATGAAAAGCTTTATGAGTGTGTCCGTCTAATAGTCCAGTCGTACCGTATTTTATAATTGCACTTAAAAGACTTGTATCACACATGTAGCCCAGGGCAGGGGTCTCTAACCTGTAGCAACCAGGAGCTCCCCATCCCCTTGCAAGTTATTCCCCAAAGGATTTAGGAATTATTTAGAAACATTTTATTCCTCACACGCTTATCACCATTGTACTTTAGATCAGCCGTTCCCAAAATTATTACTGTAATCCAAAGATGCTTCTGTGCCCTCCAATAACAATCCACCCTACATTCAGGAGAATATGTAACGTTTTTAAGTTTATATTTAAACCAAATGATATGATTTAAGTTGTTTTGTATGTTTTGTTTTTGTTGTTTAATATGTAGTAATTCTAACCAAAAATACATCAACGTTTGGTCATTTAAATCAAGCAAATCTCAATTGCTTGTTGTAGGTTGTAGAGACCAGTGGTTCTCAACTTTTTTCAGTCACGTCCCCCAAAATTACAATCGTTATCATTTGTGACCACCCAAATAACGGCTAAACGAACCGCAAAATGAAAAGTATATAACGTTTGATTTGAATGACAGGATATAGGCCTAGATACTGTGCATTAATCTGGGAGGACAACAAATAGGAATCTACATTTTCAAATTGTCTCCATATCATCTGCAGAGCCCCTGGAAATCACCACCACCCCACGTTGAGAACCACTGGCCGTAGACAACCTTGCACCTAACTGCCCCCCCACCCAAGTCCACGTCTGTCACTGTGTAATCCACTCCTTTTATTCTCTCACAAACACCAACAGGAAAACGTCTCTGCCATTTCAGTGTCGGGACTTGCAGCTCTCAGGGGGGGAAGAGCCAAACAACCTTCACATTATGCACTATCTGTGGCAGCACGTGACACCGCAATAACTCTGCAGCTAACGCTATTCGCCTGCTTTACCATGGTGCACATCTCCTTCTTGCACATTTCCTTCTTGCACATCTCCTTTTCTCATGTAAAGTTAAAGAACGTGCTACTTTATCACAAACACAACCTTCAAATCATGCACTAAGGACGTGAAACCGCAATAACTGCAGCTAACGCTATTGGCCTGCTTTACCATGGTGCACATCTTCTTGCACATCTCCTTTTCTCATGTTAAATTAAGAACGTGCTACTTTATCACACACACAACCTTCACATCATGCACCATCTGTGGCAACACGTGACACCGCAATAACTCTGCAGCTAACACTATTTGCCTGCTTTACCATGGTGCACATCTCCTTTTTGCACATCTCCTTTTATCATGTTAAATTAAGAACGTGCTACTTTATCACACACACAACCTTCACATCATGCACTATCTGTGGCAGCACGTGACACCGCAATAACTCTGCAGCTAACGCTATTCGCCTGCTTTACCATGGTGCACATCTCCTTTTCTCATGTAAAGTTAAAGAACGTGCTACTTTATCACACACACAACCTTCACATCATGCACCATCTGTGGCAGCACGTGACACCGCAATAACTCTGCAGCTAACGCTATTCGCCTGCTTTACCATGGTGCACATCTCCTTGCACATTTCCTTCTTGCACATCTCCTTTTCTCATGTAAAGTTAAAGAACGTGCTACTTTATCACAAACACAACCTTCAAATCATGCACTAAGGACGTGAAACCGCAATAATTCTGCAGCTAACGCTATTGGCCTGCTTTACCATGGTGCACATCTCCTTCTTGCACATCTCCTTCTTGCACATCTCCTTTTCTCATGTAAAGTTAAAGAACGTGCTACTTTATCACACACACAACCTTCACATCATGCACTATCTGTGACAGCACGTGACACCGCAATAACTCAGCAGCTAACGCTAATCGCCTGCTTTACCATGGTGCACATCTCCTTCTTGCACATCTCCTTTTCTCATGTAAAGTTAAAGAACGTGCTACTTTATCACACACACAACCTTCACATCATGCACCATCTGTGGCAGCACGTGACACCGCAATAACTCTGCAGCTAACGCTATTCGCCTGCTTTACCATGGTGCACATCTCCTTCTTGCACATTTCCTTCTTGCACATCTCCTTTTCTCATGTAAAGTTAAAGAACGTGCTACTTTATCACAAACACAACCTTCAAATCATGCACTATCTGTGGCAGCACATGACACCGCAATAACTCTGCAGCTAACGCTATTCGCCTGCTTTACCATGGTGCACATCTCCTTCTTGCACATCTCCTTCTTGCACATCTCCTTTTCTCATGTAAAGTTAAAGAACGTGCTACTTTATCACACACACAACCTTCACATCATGCACTATCTGTGGCAGCACATGACACCGCAATAACTCTGCAGCTAACGCTATTCGCCTGCTTTACCAGTGCACATCTCCTTCTTGCACATCTCCTTCTTGCACATCTCCTTCTCTCATGTTAAGTTCAGAACGTGCTACTTTATCACACACAGCGTCATAATCACTGTGTCCTGACGTAGAGATGCTTCTTAATCCAGTCTCCGGTGCGGTATCACTAGGGGGAGCACGTTAATGTTTATACGGGCTTAATAACACCGGGGGAAAAGATTGCATACGCGGACGCAATGCGACCAATAAGCTTCAAGCTGATTTATTTCGGTTGCGTGACTGCGCATGGCCACGGTAAAACGGTGCGTCGCGCGCGGGGGCATCGTTAACAGACAAGGACGTGAGGGGAAAATGCCGTGGATGTAACGAGCGAACGGAGGCAAACAAACATAGCGTCAAGCCCGAGTGCGTCAACGCGGGCGGCGAGACTGCGATTATGCGCGCAGGGGGAAAAAAAACACGGTTATTGACTTTACGGTAGTGCGGTTTTTACGTAAAAGAAGCGGGCGAGCGCCGTGTCCACATCACCGGGCGAGGAGTTAGTGCGCGTAGTTAGCTTCTCCCCAAGGCCCGGGCCGCGGCTAAAGCGGCTAAACCGACCGGGGGCTAGTTAGCATTAGCCTAGCTTCCGTGGCTAAACTTTTCCTTTAAATGTGTGAATTCTCGTCCCCCGCCGTGGTCACTGAGGCTGTTTACGTTCCCTCCTCCCTCCCGCCGCGGCGCGAGGGGACTGCGCGCGGCACAAGTCACACGTGCCGACGGGGAAATCAGACTCACCATTTCTGATCTGGTCGAAATCAGACGTGCGTTCAAATTCAGCAGATTTCTTCAGCAGGACCCGGGTTTTTGCCAGACAATGAAATCAGAGCGTCCCCGATCATCAATTCTAATCATGATTGTGACGTGTGCGCAGACAGGAGCCAATGAGAGGCCGAGGATCACGAAGCTGACAGCCACAGGTCCCGCCCCCCCGCCGCCTCTCTGACTTCGTGCGTTTTCACTGGAGGAGGTCACGAGAGCACGCGGGGATTCTCAGACCAGTTTAGAGCCAAAACTGAACTCATTTGCTCATGATCATGTAAAAATAGACAACGTTAATAATTATATAAATAAATAAATCAAACAAAACACACGTCTGAACTATGAAGCACAAACCACTGACTATTCTATCAACTATAGGTACATCAAAATACATTTATTGCTATTGTCAGTGAACAAAATTCACAAACAACATAAATAATAATTAAATAAAACAATAGAAATTACACGGTGTATGAACTGTGAAGCATAAACCACTGACAATTCAGCTGTAGGTAAATCAGAATACGTTTATTGCCCTTGTCAGTGAACAAAATTCATAAACTGAACTTGCTTTGGTGATAGAGGCAACCTAAAACAATGAGTAATTGCTAAATACTATGTTCAAATGAGGCGTGCAGGAGAAAATAAAGTGGGTCTTGACTCAGATCAGAACATTATAAAATCTGGTTTGAATGATTAATCAAAATGACCGTTTATTTTTTTTGGGGGGGAAAAGGGAATCCTTCATTAACATGGCCAAGTGCCTCATGCCCCAAAGCTTTCACTTCAGTGGGTGGACTAGTTTGAATAAAAAATATTGTTTGTGAAATGCCTCCTTCTTCTTGTGTGCACTGAGTATTTTCTACAGTTGAAATGTGTTTTAGGTGCAACTCAGTGACATTCAGCGACACAAATGTCTACAACCTACAAGAATAACTTATTTTGTGTTTAAATTTATGTCACAACATATCGAATCTATATTATATATTTAGATATACAGCCTATGTTTTCCTTTCTTAAGTTTGCTCTTGCCAACTTTTTTTGTCTTATAGGAAAGGTACGTTAGTGAATGACGTCACCTCCCTCGGTCGCGCGGCAGGGGGCGCCCCTTCGCTTCAGAGCAGAGCCACGAGCCGGGCAGAGGGACTCCTCTGACTCCTGATGATTCAAGTTTGAATTTCTCTTCAGTCAAACAGGGTGAAGTTCACTAAACCGATGACATAAATGTGCTGTGCCTCCAGTGCACTTGTTCCTAAGTGACGAAGAAGACTCACTGCTACAAATGCGTTACAAAATATCTCTAATTACTATTAATCAATGTAATAAGTTGAATCCTAATGAGCTATTCATTGACTATTATTTCTAGTTTAAGGCCAATGCTCTGTTAAGCCATGCGTGCCAGTGATGCGCGCAGCTCGTGGATGCTGAAGCTGCTGTGCCCTCGGTGTAGGGGCCCTCGCTGTCACTCGAGGTAAGTGCATGTGTGCGTAAAGCGGCAGCGACGTAGCAGAAACCTCCCTGTGCTATGCGTTGCACCATTCCCGCTCAGTTATGAGAGGTGGCCCTTGTGATGCTGCAGCGAGGCAAGGGGAGGGGCCCCATCTCCATCGCCCACCAAAATCCCTCCTCTCGGCGCGCGGGAAGGCACGAGAACCCGGAGTGAGCGCGCGAGAGGGAGCGAAAGAGAGAGAGAGAGAGAGAGAGAGAGAGAGAGAGAGAGAGAGAGAGAGAGAGAGAGAGAGAGAGAGAGAGAGAGAGGGAGTGAGAGGAGGTGGAGGGAGCGAGCGCGCGTGTGTGTCTCCGTGTGTGTGCGTGGATTGCACCACCGCATCCCGTTCACCGTTTCTGCAGGCGGCCATGCTCACGTTGGAGAATTTACAAGTGTCGAGATTTGCCTTTTTGTCACCTTTTCCCACCGCCGTCTTGTCCCAGATGTGACTGACCAGGCGTTTTATGTCGCCCGCATTGAGTCCTGTGTCGTGCACCGCGGAGAGACTGTGACACCATGGCTCTGGTGATGGAGCCTATAAGTAAATGGACACCAAAGCAAGTCCTGGACTGGATGAAAGGTAACGCCACACTTATTCAATGTGCGCCAACAGGCATTTAACACGCCCGCTGCGGTCACGCGGTGTGAATATGTAGTGGGCCACTGCTGGCTGCGTGCATGTGCGTACCCCCTCGTACAGAAAACCCGCAAGCTGACGTATGATTTTTTTTTTTCAACCACTGATAAAAAAAAAAGAAAAAAGAAAGTACAGTACAATGTGTTTCAAACCGGCGCAGTGACATTTTAAGAGAAACAGTGCGAGCTTCATATTTCATCTTTTTAGTCACAAGTCAACACAGCAGCAGCAGCGTAACAGCTCTCATCAATGAACGTGAAGGATGGATTTACAGACCCATAATAACCCGTATGCAACAACCACCTTGCTGTATGTGTGTGTGTGTGTGTATGTGTGTGTGTGCGCGTGCGTGTGATTAATGTAGTTAGCTCCATGCGCGTGCCCCCCCACCCTCCAGTGCCAACCGTACAGTCAGCTTCAGCACCATGGACAGCGCAGTGCCGCCTGCCATACTAAAGGACGCGAGTCTTTTTTTGTGCTGCACGCTTGAGTGGCGCTGCGCTGCTCTGAATGAGTAATAAAGTCGTCCTGTACAGCGTGTGTCGGATACTGTATGGATGCTGGATATGTGTTTGTCAATTGGCGACTGCTGCTGTAACTTTGGTCAGCTGCTGTGCCGAGGTGTGAAGGGAACTGTGGCTGTGGTGTAAGTAGGCCCGCTGACGGACAATAGGAGGAGGTTTGTCCGCAGTCTTTCCCCATTTGGAGTAAAGTCTTAATTGCCGCTATTTGCGAGGACTCAGAACCGCAAGTCTAATCCGTATCAAGGCAGTAATGAGGAGGATGAGCCTCAAGATACTTCATAGTGCACACCAACATCCGATGAGCGAGTGTCTGAATGCAATAGAAGATGTTTGATAAGAGCAGGACTAAACCGGCAGTAACATCAATGCAAAAGAACTAACTCACAGTAAATAAAAGGACTAGAATATAAAAAGAGGGCTAATCTAAAAGTCAGCTTTGGTTAATTATTGATAAATTATACTTTAAGAGCAATATGGAAGCATAACTGTATCTGTGAGCAATACAAGGACTAGTAAATCAAGAGAAATTCTGAACTCAAGTACTGTACCTGGACTAAAACCAGTTCTAAATCGTGACAGCAAAGAGGCAAGATTCAAGTTATGGTTAAACAGATTTGCTTTGGTTTACACCTCGGGCTCATCTAAAATCAGCACCAAATCACAACTTAACCGGGAGCAATGCTAATTAACTGTAAGCCAGAACTAAATCCAACTCTAAACTCCAAAAGGGAAGAGACAAGATTCAAGTTTCCTGGGCGGCTAAATTCTTGCTAAACTTTGGCCCTAACCCAGGACTTAAACTAACTCGACACTAAATCTGTGCTAAACCGGTGTAAACACATGGATTAAACTAGTACTTACCCACAGTCCACAGCCACTTTGCCATACCACATTACAAAGTCCAAGAGGTCTACTTTATATATTTATGACCAGCTTGTATTAATAGTCCGTTTTATCCCTATGGCCTTGATGGTGAACACCCAACCGCTTGTATTTTTTATATAAAGCAGATTTACTATGACGTTAGTTCAGTTTGGTTACACTCCGGGCATCACACAATTCTATAATACTCATATAGTTTCAAATTGAGCAGGAGAACCGGTCAGAAATCCTGCAGTGCAAATTGTTGTTTAACGGAGCGGAACCCTATCGTCATGTAATAAACTAAAAGTCGTTTTGCTGCAGAATGGATATATTGCAAAAGTTTCCCACGGTCAAAATCAGACTGCTGTGTGCTGACTGAATCTAATAATAGAGCGTGCTGTGTGAACCAGGAAGTAATACTAGTGCGCTGCTAAACCCTTTGCGGTGAATAATTAGGACGCTTGGAATGCGTTAATAATGTGACAAACAAGTTGCTGCAAACTGTTTAAAATTAATTTGCTTTTTTCCACATATTTATGACAGTAAATATCAGGTACAGCGCCTTCAACTGCAGATTTGTTGACCTTATTTGTGGTTGATATTTCTGTAATTACTGGACCTACCCACAATGTTCAACGTCTTCTCTGTCTCCATAAATACACTAACTTCAGAAATGTGTGCTTTTTCCCCCCAAACCTTAAGATGTGATTAATGTCAGTTCAAACGACTTAAAGCCATAAGACTAACATGACAAGTTTGTGGAGCCCAACACGTAATGAAACCCTTCAACATTTGTGAATCATTAGTTTGGAGATTTCCTTCACCCCCTGGCCCCCTCGCCTCCGTCTGAAATCATGACACCATCAAATTCCCGAACATGAATGAAGCCTATTTATCCAGGTGGACTCTTGGCTCACATTGGGGTCGAGGTATTTTGATTGCGTTTCGATGAGTACAGTTATGTCCTGGTTTATAATTGGTTCTTTCTCAGTCAGCGCCCATCCTCAGATCTGTGGAGGCCACTTCTGCAAATGCGCCGCGGCTGCTGTGTTCATTATGGGACTGGCCACGGTTTGAATTTGTTTGGGAGGTTTATCTTTGCCACTTTAGTGCTTGTGGCTTTGATTTGCAAAGTGACAAAATGGCTTGGAAAGTGGACAGTTAATGTGCAAATGGTTTGGGATTACACATTTATTAACCAACTTGGATTGATAGGTGCGTTCCCTTATATATTTTAGCCAGAATTATGTGTTTAAGCAGCTGTTTGCTAATGCTTGGGACTTAAATGTTATTTGAAAAGGCCTTGTTAACAGCCTAAATCAGCTCACTTGTCGTAGTTCAAGTAAAGTCAGTTCTGTATGATCAGATTGTGTTAAAACAAAGCTTAGATTAAAGTTTAACCTGAGTAACAGAGCTTCAGACAGTGCAGTGCCTCCAGTTACTCTATTCCCCCAAGTAATGTACATCATTTGACATTCTTTGTCAATATCAAACCCCTGTGTAATATGGCCCAAAAAAAAGAATAAGAAAAAAATCTAAATTTTCTCCATAATGAATGATCAGAGATTGTATTTTTCAATTTTAATTTCATAAACATAATCATAAGACAGACTTTTGAAGCATTTACCTGATTTTCAAACCGCAAAAAAAAGTAAGTAGGCATTTGAAATCCATCAAGCTAAAAAAAACAAACAAAATGTACTAATTTACAAGAATAAAACTGGGTATCTCACCTTAATCAGTGCCATTTAACATTCCAGTTTATTCTTCCAAAGTCTGAGCTCCGCTCCAAATAACACGCTTTTACTGACAGGATTAGTTCTAGACCTCTCAATTAAACTGCCTCAAAAGATGATCATTTACAATTTGAAACAATTGTATCTCGATGAAAAGGTTATTAATCCCACAGTCCTCCGTGTGTTTTAACATTTCTCTTCAAAGCTGAAAACTGTTTATAAAGAATGTTAGAACAAAATGGAAAACACAGGTGAGACCACATTGTAATCTTCACTTATTGTTAATGTTTGCCTTTCTTTTCCTCACAACATATATGAGAGTTGACCCACACAGATAGATGTAAGGCCAACGTAACTATTGTTATCTGTTGTTGCTTGCCTCCTGGTCTGCTCCTTCTGTCTCATGCCGGTCTCTAGGCCTTCTTCAAACTAAGATCCAGGGCTCTGAAGTGAATATGTTTATCGACACCGGCAAATATCTGCCTGTTTTTACTGCGCACCGTCCACAGCTTCAAATAACCACCAAGAGTGCAGTGCAAACTTTGAAGCAAATACAAGGAACGAAGGTCGAGGGGCAGCATTAATGAACATACACAGCAACACGGTCACCTCTTGGCCTTTGTTTTCCATAAGATGTTTATATCTCAGCGTTTTCTCAATCTTGTATGGAGCACACATTCTTCCAGACTTGCGTTTGATGTTGTACCATAAAGACGAAAGTGCTTTGAAAATGCACTCCAGATATCATCTTATTAGCTGCAAAGCCTCGTCCTCGTACTTGCAGAGCGAGGCATATTACACTGCTTGAGTCATTAAGAAACTATTTACTTTTTGTGTCATTCCCAAGTCTGGCTAGTTAGTCATGTCAGGGAGCGCATCTGAAAGAGGCAAATAAATAATTGCGTCAGCGGTGTGCATCAAATTTGTAAAAAATAGATGGATAACTAGATTTAAAGTCCAACGACAATGTTATGTGATTGACAGGTGTTTTAACTAATGTCAGTGATGTTTAAATGAAGCAGACGTCACACGGCTACAAATTACTAAAATGACTAAAACAGTTTGGTGTATTTAACTGTTTAATTTGGCAACATTTTAAACATACAGATATGTAATACTGCTTCTTATGGACAAGTAAATACAGAAGTACATGTACTATTCATTTTCCTTATAGACTTGATAATTTACAGGCTTAAAGGAGGCTAACCAACTGTGTGGTAACTAATGTACCTTTTCCAGTTTTCAGTCCAAAAAACACACAATGAAAACCTGGCAATATATTTTAATAACTTGGTTTATAACGTTTCAGAATTTTCTTTTGAAGTAAAATTATAGGTCTTGTGGTTATTAGTTGGCCCCCAGCAAGGTTTCAAACTTAAAAAAGATATAGGGGAAATCGGGTGCTCCATTGAGATGTCCCACTTTGGTTGTTTTAGCTTTAGCCTCCATTAAAAACTAACTTAACTTGAAATGCACCCAAGTGTACAAACAGTGCCACGTTTTAGTCCTGCTTGGGCCCACGCACAAGTCTGATAACTAAATTCAAAATAGTTTCAGCTATTTCATAATGTATTAGCAGTTTTAATTATGCATGCAGCATTGTGACTTGCATCAGAGTTAAATATAGCCCTCTCAAGAATGAGAGAGAATCACAAGCTACAGCTGCTCAGTTTGGGTAAACAGCTATTCATTGTTGCACAAGTGGTTGACAAAAGATAAGTGTTGACAAGTTTATTGAAGGTCTAAAATACTTTATTCCTAAATGAAGATAAAATGAGGTAGTGGTGTAGCTCCTGTATGTTCCATCTGACGGACGTTTAGGTATTTTTGAACTGGAAGGTTCTCTGGCCGGACCCAAGCTGCGTGAATGCATTCAAATATACAGCAGAATGAATGAAAACTTTAGTGTCCCAAGGGGAATTTGTCTCGCACAAGAGAGCACATAAAATCATTAGACGAGGAAAACATACTGAGGCTGCAGAAGAACACAAAATACAGTCCATGTGTCAGAGCTGAGAACCAGGACAAGAGTTTACTGAGCAGCTAAATGCGGCGTGGGACCAAAGATGTAATACCTCTCTTAGTCTTCATCCGAGGCATCACAAACCGTCCAGATGGAGACAGTATTCAGTCCACAAAGGATGGTGTGTGTCTGCCACAATCTTCTGAGCAAGATTCAAAGTGTTGGCCAAAAAGGAGCCGCTGTCCATTTCTTTCCCTTAATTCTCTCTTCCTGGACTCACAATCCAATCGAGTTGCTTGCTTTAGATGAAAAAAAAGAAAGAAACAAAAGTAAAACATAATGTTCCACAGTACGCCATTAATCTAATCTAATACCCAGGCCAAATTACTGAGCAGATCTGTGGGGAGGCGACCCCAATCGCAGGAAAAAAGTGTGTTTTTTAAGGGATTTTTGAGCAATAAAAACACTTATTAAATGAAAATGCAAGATACTCTTTAATGTACAATGCCATACTGTTGAACATTCCAGATAAAGCCATAACATCTCCATGGAGACAAGCAGACCACCACCACCACCACCACCCAAAAGCTTTAAAGAAGTATAATATATTGCCAGTACTCAAATAAATAATATAATAATTGAATTTTCCTTAATACATTTCAAACTTGAAGTAAAACTATGGTTATAATTTACGCTTTCCAAAAGGAGAATTGTGGCCTCTAACAGCATTGTTCATCAACCATGACAATATATATAGTAAGTACATGGGCTTTTCTGCAGTGAAGTAAAGAAAGCCTGACACAGCGAGCCTAGCGTTAGCAGCGGGCCAAGTTTCTCTGCTCCCTCTTCACATAAAGATGAGTCATCGGGGTTTGTTTTGATTCGAACACCCACACCGGAGGAGTTTCCTGTCTGCGCGAGCGTATGGATCTGTGCAGGCGCAACCGACGTGTAAAGTGTGACGTGCGCAACCTCATCATGCCGAGCAAATATCAAATAGCGCCCGCCCCGCCGCCTCCCCCCCCCGCTCTCCCGGCCCGTTTTGTTCTGCATGAAAACGACCTGAGACGCGGCGCACACGGAGACTACTGATGCTTTGACGGGAAAATGAGTAAGACACTTTGCTACAGTCATCTGTCTTCTGTATTGGTGCAAAATCTAAAAATAAACGTGGCAGTGAGGCTGAGATCATCTTTAGTCCCTATGGATTCTTTATGGTGACTGTGGTATTTTGTAGTACGTTGTGAAAGCCCACGAGACACAGAAGTATCAGGTTGAAAACTAATGTCAAACTAGGCCCAGATGTGTATTGGTTAGTGTACATTAAAGCTAGATGGATGCGCATTATTATATTGATTTCAGCTTTAAAAACACATATTCTTACAGCGTGTCCTGGTGGCTTCATGCGCTCGTCTCCGTAGAGATAAATAGATACTGTGGAATATTCCAGACGAGCCATTGAACTCGGGACCGAACGCCAAAGAGCGACTGTTTTCTGAACGTTTGCTATGTTTTTGGCAGCAGTGCTAAACGTCCATGGAGATACATTAGCCGCGACGTTAAAAAGAAAATGGAGGTGCAGAGGAATAACCTGATTAACTGCTGGGTCAGACAACTTTTATTTGGCGTCTTAAAAGCTCAACATCTATATTGGTTTAACTGAAAATTCTGACAACGTGCGACGAAAAAGTTCTGTAGCATCTTCAAGGAGACGAGCGGATGGCAAACCCTCCACCAGAAAAGCTACAATACACCTTTAAACTGAAGCAATAAACCAATATCACACACTTATGTTCATCTACTTGCTTGACATAGTTGTATTTTTAGTATCATACCAAACGCTGATGGTCTCATATGTTCATGTCGCCCATCACAGTCGACACAGAGATTATATATTTTCCTCAGATCGCAGATGGTGCACTTTTACAGCTGTGCAGTCGGTGTTATGTCATTAATAGTGAGTGATAGAAGATTTATATCCTGTGCAGAAAGCTTTTTGAGATCACACTCCAGCCAAGACAGGCAATATATGAATTTAGATATATTTTTTGTTCGTTTGAGCGGTGAGTATTTGTCAAAGCTTTATCAATCACATGCATTGTAAAGGCCTGTAATGACTACATCGACTCGTTCAATAGATAAAAGCAGGAACAATTCTTCAATATTTATCACGTGCGTATTTTCTTTGCACTATTTTTGGTGACATGTTAATATTTCAGCTGTTGGGGGTTTAATAATTAACATATAATATGTGACTGTTAAATTATTATTGTGCAGCCTGCGTTAACCGCGGCGATCCTTTCTGTCGTTTTTTAACGTTTGGCCCGTGTGTTTCCCTCCTCTTTCGAGACGATCCCTCTGGTCGTTGTTTGGTTGTTTGCGTCTCCCGGCGAGCGGCTTCATGTTCGCCACGTCCCACACTGCGTCTCCTGGTTTACCCTCCCGCTGACACCAGAAAAAAGTCCGTCGGAAAACACGCTTCCGCCGGCTCCGGCTGTGTGCTAGTTGTAGTCGCAGCCGCATTAAACATTAAAGCGCCCTTAATTTCCACTGCGTTTCACTTCGCTCGCGCTCACGCCGGAGCCGTAAACGCAAGCGGCAGGAAACTCGCCGCAACGAGAGAGACGGTCAGAGAAATGCGGTGTGTGTCGGTACAAGGATTGATGTGATTTGCACGGACTTGCAATTTTTACCCACAAACTCCGGAGATGTAAATGGGGCATCCGTCGTCATGGAAACCGAATCTGATGGAAGCAAAGCACGTGTCGGAAAATGGGCAAACACAATTCACATCACGTTTGGGGGAAATCTGTTCAAACTAATGCTGCATGACAACGTGTCTTAGAGCTAAACTAGCATTTGCGAGATGAACAAATGTAGAACATGTTTTCCACTTTTGTTTTGTTGGAAACCTGTGTTCGCCTTTGTAGTTACTTTATATCTATATGTTTTATAATCTGATGCGCTGGTCATACTGTAGTCCCTGTGACACTCTGTAGAGATTGTTTGCTTTTCAGCTCAAATTCTATGCTCGTTTGAGATAAACTTGACCTGCGCGGATCCGATCAACGTGGATCTGAACGCGGTGCGCCCCGGTTAGATCTGTATCGAGCTTTACCTCCACTCGCTCGGGACTGAACACAACTCGGGCCGCAATTTCAGCATCGGAAAGTGGTTCGATAGTGTTGCACTCCGAATTTACGAGTTTACGTCAGAGTAATAGGTCTGTTTGGGATTGGAGGATAGGGAGGACATAAACTGAGAGGGATTTTGTTTTATGTTACACAGTGGTGGTTCCGCTTCATGAATAAAATACATTTAAAACATAATTCAACCTTAATTAAAGTTACAAGCAATATAACGTTGCAAAAATATCTTTCATCAGCAATTTGCAAGCAAGAAACAACACATTTCTTCACTAATTTTCTATGAATCAGAAAAGACAATCAAGGTAAAGCGACCAAAATGTTCGTTGCTGCAGGTGTTTTTGGGAGCTAGGTTTAATTTTGTGAAGTTAGATGATTATGTAGGAATATCAGAGTTTCCGAGATCACATGAATGCAGCGTATAATTAGAACGAGTGAGTGTTATTGGTGGATTTAACCAATAACAGCTAAAGGGGCTGTACCCGGATTTTGTCACGTAAGAAAGATAAAATCTGTCTTGGCTCTGCGCAGATACAGCGTAAAGCGGCTCTCGGGGTCAAAATGAGACCGCTGTGTGCTGTTTGCATCCGATGATAGAACGTTTCATTCATTTTACTGCGATGGTAAAAACTGAACGGCAAATAGAAGTGCTCAAAATTGCACTTATAAACAGGAAGTTGACATAAGATAAGATAAGATAATCCTTTATTGTCCCACATGGGGAAAATTCATTGGTGCAACGCAGGAAGATACAGAGGTAGATACAGAAGAACAGAACAGATCACTTATAGGAAGTCTGAAAAACACTTTCAGTAGAAGATCTCCTATAAATAAAAACTCCCATAGACAAAAAGATAAATAAATACATAAATACCATTGCATGTGATCACGACAGTAATTGCACATATTGTTACATATCACTCGCACCTGTCGCCCTAAACACCCACAAAAAGTTACAATTTAAAATGCAGACGTTTTGTTTGCGGCCGTGGGCAGCCGGAGATAAACTTAAATTGGCGCATGGATCTCAAGTGAGCAGCAGAGGAGGAGCGCCGAGGACACGAGTCTGTGGAGAATGAGGAGCGCTGCAGTGGGCATCATATCAAAGCACCGGCTCTATCCGGCAGTGGGACAGAGAGGCCTGTGTGTCTAATGTGCTTAACAGGGACCAAACTGCACCTGCATTTTGTGGGAAGTGGACATAAATTACACCTCCACCAAAGTTTCCCCGAGACTGTACTCAGGGCTGCGGAGGAGATGAGAAAGAGAAGCACTAAAGCTATTATCATGATCATTGTGGATGGCAGACGCGTCATGGAGAATCTGTTTGGTCAAATTTGGTCTAAAACTAGTGCCTTGACATGGATTAATTTGTGGAACGGAGTTAGTCTACAGCGAGTGATGCCAATGGTACAAAAGTGCTTATAAACTCTTCTTCCTGAGTTATAAAGTTATTGTTTGTCATTGTTTATTACAGGTTACAATCATATACTTTAACATACTTTAATAAACTATACTGTTCTTTTTGCCTTTGATCCTTTTATTTCTCAGGACTAAGGACTGAGCTGACATAGGCCAGAGCAAATGTCTTGTTGGATTGTCTGCTTTTAATTAGAAAAAAAACATAAACTTATCTCTAGGAATGTGCAGTTAATAACAGTTTAATCGAGATTCAGTCATTTCTAATCGTCAATGATCAGCTTGGTTCTTACAGCAAATCCACATTGATAAAAGCATGTGGTTTCTAGGGCTTTTTTCATTTATTCAATGATTTTTTATTCGTAGACTAATGATTTTACGGATTATAAGGGTAGCAGCGGGAGCAGTATGAAGTGAAGTTAAATGGCGTTTTGAGAGCGACTTTAATCTGCTTTTTCACTTATGAAGATGCTGATTACTGTTCTGACTGTGTCCTAAAAACTTTGAGTATCTTTTAGTAAGTAGTTAAGTTACTAAACTGATGCACAGGGCATGTCTTTAGTCGATCACAGCGTCAGTGGTTTGGAGCAGAGTTCAGACAAACCATTTTTTATGTTAAATGACAATGATTATTAACAGGCTGTATTATTTATATTCAGTTTTTGTTTTAATTGGACAAAATCAAACTGAAAATCATGATTGATCGACATGAGGAAAAGATAAAACTATATCATATTGCCCAGCACTCATTATGATCCTGTGTTATGTGCATATTGAGTGTGTAAAGCTCCTTAACCCTGCATTGATGTGATACAGTCCTGTTTATTTTCCCACAGATACAGAGAGCGAGACAGAAAGAGACAGAAAGAGAGCGATAGAGTTGCATAAAATGTGGATGAAGTTGTCAACATGAGATGTGTGGACAGTCACCACTCTGGGACGCGGTAATGGAGTGCTTCAGTGCCTATCTATCCTCGAAATAAAATCTTTTGACACTGGGAAAAGCAGTGCACTCAAAGCACAAATGTATTCCTTTTCCAATTCAGTCCTGCTATTTTTGTCTCTCTAAAATGCCACCGCCTGTCCCAATCGCTGTGGGACATCGATTCACAAATTTGAAATGCTTTACACCAAATAATTGAGTTTTAAATTCTTGTGACTTTTTCTGTACCGTCATGTTTTTCAGTAAAAGCGAACTTACTTACTCTTTAAGTCATTCTCATTCCAAGCTAGGAAGGAACCCATGATACATTTATATCCAAATCACTATCAAGAAGTTAGTTACACTTTTTTTTCTAATGCATTTTTATTTATTTTTTTATTTTTATGCAGCTGTGGAGGCAGAATGCAGGTTTCTATCGTTGTGGAACTGCTCCTTGTGTATAAATTGTTGATGATTATAGTAACGGCATGTGTGTGCGGCTTATTTCTACACAGCCTTGTCTCTCCAGGGAAACAGGAAGCTGCTTATGAGTCAATTCAATGCATTTGTAGCTTCAATCATGCGGCACTGCACACGTTTGGCATGATTCACTTTCACAGCATAATGTCATATAGACCGTACTGTACATTTAGGGGTGGGAGGTATTTGATTGCAATTCAATGTTATTATCTTTATTAATGCCTTTAAGAGGTGACGAAAGACAGCAGCCGCTTAAGAGAGGAAAGTTGGTCAAATCTACCTGTCAGTGCATGACGGAGGCTGACCAGCAGGAGGCGGGTGGGGCAAAGGGTCCGTGTTTGAGAAGGACCAAATCACAAAAGCAGCAGATTGTCACATGGATCAAATCAATAGCTGCAATCTTATGATACTTAAGGAGGCATGTTTTCCTCCTCCTCCACAAAAGCTGCATAGTGCACTTTTAATTATTCAACCCTTCACTATTCAAAACAAAATATCGGCTAAAGTCCTCAGAATATCACCTAAAAACTCAAATCTGAAACCCATAAATGAAGTGAATGTTGAGTGTAGTCTATATGGTCCAACAACAACACATGGATCTATAATGAGGTGTGACAGTCCTAATGTATGTGTTGGAGAGTATAAATAGCCTGCTGTACTGTAACGCCTCCACTTGCCCTGCGCCTCTCCGTAGAGCAGGGCCCCATGTGCAGTTGGAGCTGCCTTATGAACCCGGATCAGCACTTTGTCCTGGGGGGAGGCGGACACTCACGTGACCCACAGAGCAGCTGCGCTTCTCATTCTTACGGAGTACTATACAAGCCACTGTATACTAGTGTGTTTACAGTTTAAACCATTTTATACAACAACGTTTTCCTCAGAGCAAGATTTTTGGGGGCCCTCGTGTCTGGGCCGGTGAGAACTTTAAGGCGAAGGCACAAATTATCCACAGCACTGTTTCAATAATGAGAAAATAACAACTGCTATATTAGATTTTTGTGAACTACAATGCAAAAGGCTTTATAAACATTGTTCTAGTAACTTGCCCATCCAACACTGAACCAGAATTAAACTAGGACTAAACTAAGGCTAAACCAGAACTATCCCAGAATATAAACCGGGACCAAACCAGGTTTAAAGCAGAGTTAAACTGGGACTAAAGCAGTAAATAATAAAGAGAAACATGTTTTTTAATATTTGTGAGACGGCCGTATCAGATCGTTTGGAGGGCCTGATCTGGCCCACATGCCATAACATTTTGAGAAGCGTATTGAGTATTAGGCTGCAATCTCTTGGTCTGGTCTGAGTTATTTAGTCCAGATGTAGACTTTGGTTGGGTAATCTCCTGGTTTGTGGTGCGTGCCTGGCAACTGCTGGTAACTGATTTGTTTTCGGACTTATTCCAGAAAAAAAACTGATATAGTGACTGAAATAGGACAATAACCATTTCATTCATTCATGTCGTTAGCATTTCTTCTATTTCTGGTTTTAGCATTATGTACTGTATTTACACCTGTGCTGTTTGTGAAACATGTTGCGATCAGCGTCAGAACGACATTTCTTATGAAACTGCCTTTTTAATCCATTCACACTGATACAGCTACTTGATCCAAACTTTAAACCAAAAGCACCCAAACTTATCCTAAAAGCCATCGTTCTGCTCTGTCCTCTGCACGCTGTTGCCACGACAACGGCTTGTACTTCCGGGTAACGAGATCTCTCTTTCTCTCTCTCTTTTTTTCTTTTTTAAAATTATTTTCCTTCATTTTTATGGTAAAACACATACTTTTAAAGACGTACAACTATAGTCGGTGGCGGTAAACGCACTTTTTCAGTTGGCTGCCAATCACCATTAAAACTAACACCACCACCACCACCACCACCACCACCACCACCACAACAACAACAACCACAACAACAACAACAACAACAACAACCACCACCACAACAACAACAACCACAACAACCACAACACATGTTTTATTTGATTTTTTACTTGATTGACGATAATTTAATAGCAAAATGATCGATGATGCCAAATTCATAGTATTGCTTTAGCTCAAATCTGGTCCGTAGAGACATTTTGAATCGATCTGCATCAAATTCACGGACTAAAAACAGCCGCACACATGAGCCGCACAGGACTAGATTTACCTGAGGACCTCTGAGTTTGCTGAAATGCAGTGGGTGAAGTTCAGGGGAACGTTTACAGACATTTTCACAGACACGGACCAGTTGCACGGGACGTAATTATCACAATTTACCTGTGGACCCGAGGTACAACATAGACTTCTCTTTAGCCTTCTGATTAGCAAATAGTAGTGGCTTTTGCTGTGGCCGAATAGTACCAGGACAATATTCACACTATCAGTAGTAGTTGGGGTAGCTGAAGCACATAGTAGTAAAGTGGCATAGATGTAGGAGGACTGCAGTACTTTTGCACAAGTTCTGATAGAAGATAGTTTGATGTAGCGCACTGATCTAAGTAAGTAAGCCTTTTTTCTCTGTTGGAAGCCTTTTATTCATGTCAGAGAAGTAGGACGTAGCCGCACAATGATACTTTCTCTGAGGATCCAGCGAGAAACCATTTTGATTTCTTATTCATAACCTCATCATGTACAGTCACTCACACATGTTCAACTGTAGGTCAGGAGAGAGAGGCCCCGGCTGCAGCTAATGATGGAATAAATGAGACCTTAAGCGTGATTAAATCTGTTTTTTTTTTTCTTCTTCTTTCCCCTTCTCCAATTAATGTTAAAGGTTGATTCGTTGGCAATTGCAATGTGGCGGCTGAAGAAGCGATGAGGAATGAGTGAGTCGTACCGAAATGGTAATGGAGCTGCACAATATGTATCGCAAACGTATCGATTGTGCAGTATCGGCCACACAAATTAAATGATATTGCAAGAATGAATACGTCGCATGGGGCTGAAATCAATGTCTCCATAGTTTTAGTGGTTTTATTGTCACTTGGCTTGGCTGAGTTCCCGGGCGCTAACAGCTTGCTAGCTCCTTGTTGTTGTTGTTCTTGGCCTCTCTGCGGCTCATTTTTCCGTGTTGTTCTGTATTTCTTGACCCGTGGGTTGTGTGGGTCGTGCGTTGTGAGATCTGCAGCGCTGGAGCCCTGCATTATTGGACTCGCACAGACCATTTGCAACGGAGGTTCTTTTACTGGAGTTAGGCTACCGGAGCTAAGCTAAGCTAAGCTCAGGCTGGAACTGTTGAGCGCAGACTAATAGGGAATCATTGATAAATAAGGCCTCTAATATTAAACGGACAATGCACGGACGGCAGAGGAGTGGGTTTTAAGTTGTGGCAAACAAACAATGAAATAGATGATAATGTAAACAGTCATTGGCCCAGACACTGCATCTAACATTGGCAATCTGCTCATATATTAGCTCAAGCTGAAATTTTATTTTTAAATTTAACATTCAAATTCAACTCCGACTTCTGGATGGTAGAGATGTGATTTGTGATTTATTAACGTGAAAATAAAATTTCACTTAAATCTGTGTTTGTGTAGAATGTTGCCGTTAACCCAAAAACAGTCAGTGTGACAGTGTGAGAAGGGGAGGGCTTATCTCGATGAGATGCAAATGAGCACAATTGTCCTACCTTGAGACCCAGGTGCGGAAATGTTTAACCCCAGTTTTCTCCAAAAAAGGAATTCAGAGGGGTATACATTCAAATGACCACAACTTATTCAAATATTATCAGATGTACATGAGAGAGACATCATTGGATAGCTTTGAATCTTCACATGAACGTTCAGAATCTGTGAATAATTCAAAATGTCTCCGAGGAGGTTTGTCGGTGTAATCCCTCATTCGTCCAGGCGTGTTCCATAGTAGAAAAAGCTTCAGTTGTAGTCATCTGGACTCAGTTTGAAAAAATAGACGTTTCGACTCTCATCCAAGAGTCATTGTCAATAAAAGAATTTAGGTCGAGAACTCCGATATTAATACTATTCTGTGGTAAGACCCGCCCATTGGGAGGAGCCTTCCTGAAGTAGAAAGAGTTGTTTGTTTCAATAGAAACTCCCCCCTTGTATCTACCGAGCTAGCCTGTTCAGAATTTTAATGGGCTATTAGAAACCTCTTTGTCTTTGTGAGACCCTGGCTCAACCACCCTGAGTACCTGATTAGCAACTGAATGTCCTCTACCTTTCCAGGGGTTCAGTAACCCATTATAAATAACAGGAAGATTAAACCTTAGCCCTCCATTTCTGTTTAAAGAAGGTCTTTCTTTTTTAACAAAAATAGCTTCCTTAACTCCTCTTTCAAACCATCTTTTCTCCCTGCTTAAAACCTTCACCTCACCGTCTTCAAACGAGTGATTAGAGGCTTCAAGATGGAGATGCAGTTGTTCTCGACCTAAATTCTGTTATTGACAATGACTCTTGGATGAGAGTCGAAACGTCTATTTTTTCAAACTGAGTCCAGATGACTACAACTGAAGCTTTTTCTACTCCGAGGAGGTTTGTTCCTGTTTTAACCACGGCTGGTCACATTTTTCTTTGGGCAACGATATTCAGACAAGTTGAGGTGTAACTCTCAGGCAAATGTGAAATGCCTACAACGTTTTTATTTATTTATCATTTTTGTAGCATTTTTTCACTATAAACTAATACCCACAATAGTCACATTTGGCACATCATCAAAACATTATTCACAGTATTATCTTTGATGATATTTTGCACAGTTACAGTTGTTTGAAAGTAAAATATAACAAAGAAAAAGGCACATTTTATTAATGATCTCCCGTCTTACGTCATCCTTTAGCTTTGTTTTTGTGGTTTGTCTCTGTCGTTTTTATTTAGACATGTTTGACAACTGAATTAAGGCCGTACATGTTTGTTGTAATTTAAATTAACCTATTGCGCCATCAAATGTTGTGACATCACATTAATGCGACCTACAGTGTACACTATGAGCCATAGTAGTATGTTATATGTTTGTTTCCACTTGAATAACATCACTTTCTACAAGAGCTGTGCAATTAATCAAATCTTAATCAAAATTGAGATTCAGTAATTTCTAATCGTCAATGAACAGCTTTTTAATCAAGACGTTTAAAGCCAATCCTCTGTCAGTAAAAGCGAGAGGTTTGGAGCAGAATTCAGACCATTTGTTTGTGTTAAATCTAAAATTGAATGCATGATTGTATATGTTTTTAATGAGACACAGTGAACTACAAAAAAATGTCCTCTTGTTTTTTTCACATTCACATAGAGCCCTTTCCCTTATGTCTCTTCGCGGCCCCTCACTTTGTCTCAGAAGCCTGTTGTTGACTGGGGGCTGCCTCTTTTGCCTCGCGTCGCCGCATTACCGCGCGAGCCTCTGTAGCTTCTGGCCACTTAAAATAAATGTGCTCGGTCCAGTTGCTCTCATCTCTGCCAGCAACCGTCCTGATTTATGTGACGGCCACCGCGATATATTGTCTTCGTTGTGCCGGCCGGATTTGAAATTCAAAGTACAAAAAAAGAACGGAGCATTTATTATTTGACGGCGGTGCGGTGGAAGGGGGGGAAAGGAAGGACAGTGTCATAGTAGTAGGCTCCGGGGGGACGAGCTGCTGTGATTGGTCATTGGAAGGGTTATGACTGAGGTTAGCGAACGAGCCCGCTGTCTTTAGGCGTCAGTGTGGTCCGGCGGTGCGCCGCGTTGTCGTGGTGAGGGTTTGCTCTGTAAAGCAGTCAATGGACTTTTTTCTTTTACTGTTCTTTCTTTCTTTCTTTAAATTGTTTTAGAGCAATGCTGCAATGTATAATGTCCACAATATACAGATAAGATAAGATAATCCTTTAATGTCCACACTTGGGGAAATTTTGTTGTTATAATGCAGTAGATACAAAGGGAAAGGACAGATTATAGGAAGTTTAAAAAAAAAAAAACTCAATAGAAGATCTCTTATAAACAAAACAAAAAACTCTTATTAACAAAACTCCTCTCATATCTTAATAGGGAATGGAGGGAGAAGAAAATAAAATAAAATAGATAAATCAAATAAAAAGATAAAAATAAGATAATAATTAAATAATAAAATAAAATAAAGTAAAAAATAGCTAGCATAAGACTAAATAATACTAACAGTTAGTAAGTAAACAAAATAAAACACTCTTATTTACATCAGTTATATGCACATGAATATGGCCTTAATTGCTTGTGAGTATGACAGTAATTGTACATGAATATGACGGTATTGCACATGGTTAAGTCAGTATTGCACATGAATATGATGATATTGCACATGGTTAATTCAGTATTGCACATGAATATGACGGTATTGCACATTGTTAAACCAGTATTGCACATGAATATGACGGTATTGCACATTGTTAAACCAGTATTGCACATGAATATGACGGTATTGCACATGGTTAAGTCAGTATTGCACATGAATATGACGGTATTGCACATGGTTAATTCAGTATTGTACATGAATATGACGGTATTGCACATGGTTAAGTCAGTATTGCACATGAATATGATGGTATTGCACATGGTTAATTCAGTATTGCACATGAATATGACGGTATTGCACATGGTTAAATCAGTATTGCACATGAATATGACGGTATTGCACATGGTTAAGTCAGTATTGCACATGAATATGATGGTATTGCACATGGTTAATTCAGTATTGCACATGAATATGATGGTATTGCACATGGTTAAGTCAGTATTGCACATGAATATGACGGTATTGCACATGGTTACATCAGTATTGTATACATAATGATCCACAGGTGTCATAATAGAAGCCAAATGCATAACATGTCTTTAAGGTAAGAAGGGAATATTATGGTGAGGGTTTGGTTAAGTTTAGTAATATAATCATGTGTAAGGTTAGGACAATGTTAGCGTGTTAGCAGCAGAAGGAATGTGTCTACAATAGCAGCATTTCATCTTACACTATAACGTAAAGCCTAATATAGTGTAAAATGTAACACTTAAGGCATACATATAACACCTTTAGCAACTTATTGAGTTTACACGTTATCATGGTAATTAGATCTACAGCATCACTTCAAATCAATGTGACTTTGTGGTGAATATTTATTTTGAATTTCAGTGTCAGTGGTGTTTACGGTTTGTGCACTCTCATTCCATTTTCACAAGAACAGGGACAATACCGTTTCTACTGTGTGATATTATTGATAAATGATTTGAAGTATTAAAAAAAGCATACTTTTACACAAAAATTAATCTATAAACTTTATTTTATAGTGTTTTTTTTTCTTCATCCCAACACCTGACACATTTTAAGTCAAATAAATTATTAATTTAGGCATTGTCATTTGTCAGCTACCATCCTAATCTTACAGGAAATCTTCATATAGTTTATTGAAAAAAAAAAGAGATTTTCAGTGTAATTTTGCATGTAAATACTGAATTTTAAAAATATTTTTTCCGTAGCCATTTTGGGGCATTACTTACTTTTGTTAATTTAGCTTTGTTGTATCAGAGCAGGTATAAAACGTACATGATGCAACATTTGTGGTTGTTAATAGACAGTTCCTTACACATTTTTAATTGTTTTTTATTACAAAATCTATTCCTATTATGTTTTATCACAGCTCTTTCTACAGTAAACGTCCCCTCCTCTCAGCACTTATCTGAGATGTGCAGCGTGGGCCTGTGCTCCGTCGCTGGGGAGGCTTTCTATTAAAACGCTCCTGACTTCTGCTTCTCTGTGTCGCCGTCGTGTGAGATCTGAAATTGCTCTGCCGCGCCGTTTGTAACAAGATTGTTTGTCCGTGTCAGTCAGAGCAACACGGGCATATATTTTGTCTCCCGTCCCGTGGCGCGGTGGGGGGGGGGTGGATTGGAGTGCGAGCTTTGGAAATGCGACGGTCCTGGTTGCGCCTTTGTTACTGGATCTGTTTATTTTTGTGTATTTCTGCGTGTGTGGGCTTAACTGGGAAGGTGCTACCTCGCTGTCTGCGCCCTGTCAGCTGCAGTTCCCCAGGGCTTCGCTGTTTGCCTCACGGCTCCACAATGACACACGCAATTGTATTTGTGTGTGTGACTATGCAGAGCTGGAGGGAAAATGTAGTAGTAGTAGTGGTAGTAGAAATCCCAGTTTCCTTATTCATGCTTTTTTCGTATTTCTGCAGGGTTTGGAGGTGCAAAGAATGTATAAAACTGATAGTAATACTTCCAAATACTAATGGAATAACACAACCGGTACTGAAACTACTCATCTGAACGCGTATAGGAAAAAGGACACAACAGTTTAATGTGATTTTCAGAACTATTGTAATTGTATCGTGACCACGTTGTAATATTTATTTGTTTTTTTCATTTGAGATAGTTTGTATCACTGAAAAAAATATAACTTGACTCTTGAAATGTTGTTTGTTTAGCTAGAATATTCCACAGTGTGGCATAAAACGTCATCTATCGTCATAAATAATGTCCAGAAGTATGGTTTTAACTTTATGCCATACTTGCCACCACCAAAATATTATGTCACAATATAAAAGTACTTATTATAATTGTGATATTGGAATTGAGTATTAAGCGGTTTCCTTAGTATCTTGATCGAGTTTGGAGAGAACAGCACCAACAAGAACAAAGAACTCGACAAGGAAAACGTTCGTCATTATTTCTGGCATGAACAAAAGGAACAGTAAGAAGATAATGCTCCTTTCACAAATTATTAAAATGATATAGAAGAGAGTCACCAATCTTTCTCTTCCCCTACCAAGTCACTAACAAACCATTCAGTATTACAGTATTATCTTATGCTTTACATTTCTTTAACTTAATTACTTTACTTATTTACACAGCCCATCATTATTTTCTGTTGCATTTTTTTTGTAAACATTGGTGCAACATTTAAAGTCCTTATTTAGTATATTCAAAAATTAATTGTCACAACACAATGGGGGATAGAAACAATGTAGTAACTGAAGTATTATATAGTGTATGTTGAATAGTCGCAGCAGCAGTAGTTTCAGCGGTAGTAGCGCTGAACCTCCTTTAGGCATTTTTCTCACTGTTTCAGTCATCACATCTCCACACGAAGGAAGTCTCACTAATGGTACAATTTAGTAGTAGTAGTAGTAGTAGATGTTGTAGTTGTAGTACCAAATAGAACGCGGTTGTATCCGTAGAAGCAGTATAACAGCAAGTAGTTGTGGTACAGCCTTAATTGACGCTGTGAATAGGTATGATTTATAACATTTTCTCAAGTAGAAAGCACCTATTTGTCATAATAGATAGAGTTTTGGATTTATTTAGCGCCCTCGAGCAAAGCAGCGCGTTTCACTCTGCAATTTTCACTCATACTTTTGTTGTGTTGCCATAACTACCCTGATGAAAACGAGGCTCCCAGAATGAGCCATTTCCGCCTCAATCCGCCACATGACTTCTTTCGCAGGGACACCGCAGCAAGCACTTTGTCCCACAACTCTTTGCTGTCATTTGAAGTATGCAGTGCTCTCCACACATGGATAGAGCTTCTCCCTCTCGTGGTTTTTGCCCTCATTTTTTGTGTAGGCTTGTTCATTAGCTCGGCAGGAGGCGTGTTTCTGCTGACTGCGTTTGGTCCGAAGCCCGGGGCCCCTCTCTGATCAATACCATCCGCAGACGCACCGCGGGCCTCTCTGATTGGTCCGAGGCCTAAAAGCACAAAGTCCCGACGTCGATATGTTGCCCTCGACCGGCACAGGCGCGATTTGGAAGCAGCCGCAAACCATTAGGACCAGCGTCAAATGAACTTAGCATAGAGTGGTGATGATAAAAGGGAAATCTGATTGGTGAAGTGATCAATGATGTTGTGTGGGAGTCAATGTGCAGCAATTATTATCACAAAATACACAAAATACTGAAAACGGTATTTTTATTCATTCAAATTTTAGAATCATTAGAGCATATTTATTTAATTTATTAATGTATTAATTTAATTAATGTATTTTATTTATTTTTAAATGTATTTTATTAATTCAATCAATCATTCAATTAAATTATGTCAGTCTATTTTTATTCTAAATCGATACTTTATGCATGCCTTTATTTTTATTTTACATTTCACTAATTCATTGTTTTATTTTGCACTGTTATGTCAATGCAAATTCCTGCTTCCTCCCAATCAGTTATAAAAAAGTGTGTAATAAAAAGCTTAAATGGAGGATTGTGCACCTCAAAACTCAGACCAAAGATCAAGTTATTACTAGTATACATTAATTATTCAAATATTATTTCAGATTTGACTTTAGATTTTGTTTTCCATAATCAAGTCGTGTTTGATGACTCTTCATGAAAATTGTGTCTGAATTTCCCCCCATTTTTGTTTAGTGCAGCATTTAATCTAAGTCATAAAAAGATCAGCTTTAGATTGAACTCAACAGACACATTTATTCACACAATTTCACAGTCAATAACCTACAGTAGGCGGTCAGTGTTGTGTGAGAGTTTATAGCTAAACAGCTGCATGGTTTTGATCAAGGCGACTAGTATAGAGTAAAACATGTGAACGGGAAAGTTAATTGGTTTGTGATCAATACTGTTCAGCAGCCGAAGCAATTAGATGTAAGATTCGATACAATAACGTTTATAAATCTATACATGCTGCAATTGTTGGTTTTGTGTAGCATTTTTATCGACCCAGAGCTCACGGTGACGGTTCATGGTGATACCATCAAACTCGCAAAGGCAAAAAGTACTATTAACTCATCAAACAATCACTACAGAAGCTGCTTTATGTGATTTATGTAAAAAAAAACTAAAATAATAGCACTTATGTATGACCTGATGTGATGGTTTTTGATGGATCTAATGTTACACAAACCCGATCATTAATTCACACAAGAGAGAAGAAGAGACAATGAAACGGTAAGTTGATTATCCGGAGAGAGAATGGATCAGAGGGAGCGAACCAGTTACATATATGACAGTCACAGTTCCGACTGAGCCAAACTCTGGTTTCCTCTGATCACCATTCTCCATTTATTGAGTAAGATGCCTTGCATGCATGATCTGGACCGTCCCGAAGAATATGGACAGCGCAGATGGGACACGAGTAAATGACATGTTAATATAGCTGGTACAGACTGTCGTCGGAGGTATTTCTGCTTTCCAGCCGCCTCTCTGGCCCCGCAGAGGTGCCGCTTCTGCTTTCCAGAGGGTCTGTTACCTCGGCATATATACTCATAGCAAAACCTCCCCTTTGCCCCCCTCCTTTCACATTGACACTAGCACCGTGTGTCTCTCTCTGGGCAGAGGTGAAGAGGGCAAAAGGTTAACAAGCATAACATATTATTACATTAGTAAAGATAACAGTTCTCTTTGTTCTTTTGTAGTAGTAATATGTTCATTTGCCATGTATTTTCCTGGGATTTTTAACACGTCCTGGTACACTTTGCACTCGAGATACTTTACGATCCTGTACGTTTTTCGTTGTCCGCGTTCACACATTTTAGATAGATTGTGGTGTGCGAAAACACCAAGTTTTTTTTTTTATCTTTGTGGGAAAATACCGCTTCTAATTCAGCTATTGTCGCTCTCATTTACTATTGGCAGTGTTTAATTTGAAACGTTGGCCCCAAATTCTCCACCATAGTCTAAATGCAAGATAAAGACAACTGTTTAAAGATGAAAATGAGGCAATAAGTGACCATTTTCGCCACAATTTGCATTCACATTATTCAAATAAGGAGAGCTTGTGCCACTATTGTTTGCCGAAGACATTTTTTGCTCCTGTTTAAGCCGCTGACCTCTCACTCGCCTCTCCTTCACCTGTCTTTGTGTTGTCCTCCGTGTGTCGGCTCAGGTCTGGACGACTGTCTGCAGCAGTACGTGAAGAGTTTCGAGCGGGAGCAGATGGGAGGAGAGCAGCTGCTGCACATCACACACCAGGAGCTGGAGGAGCTCGGGGTCACGAGGATAGGACACCAAGAGCTGATCCTGGAGGCTGTGGACCTGCTCTGTGCCCTGGTCAGTCACAACGCTTAATCTGTTTACACACATTTAGGTCGCCGCAATGCGTTTTGATGAACAATTTAAGTCAGGGGATACGGCTACATGACGGACACATTTTTAGCTAAAGGAAGGTTCCACCGATCATAAACGAAGCTCAAGATCTGTCAAAGAGAGGCATATTGTTAATTTATTACCTTTAACTTAATCTTAAATATAGCAATAAAACTACTACATGCCACAATTATCCTTAAGTAAGGAGTAATAAGTAATTACCCGTATTTTCCGGACTATATGTCGCACCAGCCAAAAAATGCGCAATATAGAAGAAAAAAACATATATAAGTTGCACTGGAGTATGAAATAATGTTGCAAGAGTGAAAATAACAAATAATATCACATATAATTCACTCCGGAGTATAAGTATATAAGTATAAGTTGCACCCCGGCCAAAACTATGAAAAAAGGTGCCACTTATAGTCCGGAAAATACGGTATCCTCAACACTTTTTCCCATATCCCTTTATTTGCCCCACAATTCTACTGTTGCAACATACAAGATCCAAAGCAGTAGCACAATACCTCAATATTTAAGAACATGGATTAAATATAGGTCCACTAAAAATACATGTTAAACAAAATATCAAGATAATATACTTGAAGCAAACTTTGTTACAAAGAAAACAGTGCGTACTGCATTTGCCATAAATAAGGTTACAAATTCTGTGCGCCGTATGCAGCAAGCGCCACGTGCAGCAGCTGTGTCCTAAATATCAGAGAAAGTCACACTCATCAGCAACTTTATAAAGAGGAACAACACATTCTGTAGTACTTTTACTACCTAACACATAGCACATAGTGAGGACAGGCATTCAGCACCACATTTTATACATTTATGGCTCAATATTACGAAATCTACCGTAAGAAGTCGACTCATTTGTGCTGATCCATGGTAGGAATAGTTTCACATTGAGTCATTCGGACACAACTTCCATCCAAAAGTTCCGAAAGTCATCCTCAATCTGAAGAGAACGGTGTGAAAAGCTAGCGTTTATTCTCCCCTGAGCTCGGCAGGACTAATCTGAGCTCAGGAGAGCATAAATGCTAGCTTCTCACACCAGTTTCGTCAGATTGAGAAGGACTTCGAAATGTCCTTGAAACTTTCCCCACCATGTAAGAAACTAAATCAACCACAGTATTGAGTACAAATTAAAATATATGTACTGTATATAGCACACAGTGGAGTTGTTCACTATTTATATTGCATTTATTGTATAGATTTTTGTGGTAAATTTCAATCACTGAACCAACATGCGCTTACTACTGCTATTTCATTGTTATTTACCGTATTTTCTGGACTATAAGTTGCACCATAGTTTTGGCCTTATACTTGTATACTTATACATATATACCGGAGCGACTTATATCTGATATTATTTGTTATTTTCGCACTTCCAACCATATTTCATACTCAACTTTTATCTTTTTTCTTCTCTATTATGCATTTTCTGTCTGGTGCGACTTATACTTCAGTGCGACTTATATATGTTTTTTCTTCTCTATAATGCATTTTTTTGTCTGGTGCGCCTTATACTCCGGTGCGACTTATACTCCAGAAAATACGGTACTACTTGTGTTACTACTACAACTACTACTACTGCGTTTCCGCTGTCGTCAGCACATTTACCATTTTGTGCGTTTGCGGTGTGATTGTAAACATAATGAAAGATAATGGATCCTGCCGCTTCGGATAGTCCTTTAACCAATAACAATGCGACATCGCGCTTGTTTCCACGCAAATAGCTTCATAATTATCACATTGTTTATTCGCTCGCACACATTTGGCTCGGCCCGTTCCCATTATCCAGGCGCTACTGTTTTCGTGCCGCGGCTGGTCAAACGTTGGCGGCTGGCGCTCTCCGGTCCTGCTCGGGATTAGAGAATTAGAGGAGAATTAGGTGCCACTGTCCCAAACGGGTGAGCGATGCACCGAGAGGCCGCCGCGCGCAGACGGGGTACACGGCGCGCCCCCTTATCTCCGGGATGCACATGGCTGGATTAGCGGGTCCTGTTTGAATGTGCGCGCTAATCGGCACCTCTCTCGCCCGCTCCGTTCAAACGTGGAGAGCGTCCCGGGGCCACACACACGGCCGCCGCACACGAAGGCTGGAATTCAAACACTAACACGGAGAGGACCACGAGGGAGGAAGATGGTAGCTGAACGTTACAATTTAAGCATATTAAAAAACATCAGAGAGGAGGACTTTTGGGGGATGTGTCGAGGCAGGAGTGGTATTGTCATCATGAGGAATATGACATTTGTAGGTTTAGCTTCAGGATGAATACCTTTAGTAAACACTTACGCGGTTGGGCCGGGACGTCGTACGATTCCGTCAATCTTCAAGCTAAATTGTCAAGTTGGTGAGAGAGGAACAGCTGTAAATCCTTTTTTAATTGAGGGACAGATGATACGAAGGTGTAAAGTTAGGGTTTCATCAGAGAAAGTATTGTGTGTGTTCATGTCTTTGGTTTTTCGATGCACTTTTCCAATGGATTCTTGAAGAGCTCCTGGTTTTTGTACTTTACACTGTCGGCAGAAGCATTCACTTGTCTTCTGAATAACTAAATACTGTTTGGATTGTCTTGAACCCTGACATGAATTGACGCTAAAGCTAGTATCAAAACTTTTGCTCTATCGGCACAGATCTATTTTTAAAGGTATTTATCTTGTTTTTATTGCATGCTTCTAGTCTCCTGCCCAATTGGGGTACAAATAGAGGTTCTCTTATCTAATCTATCTTATCTAAATCTTAAATTGCACCTTTCCTGAACAGTTTTATATTGACCTTGAGAAAGTTATTTATTAAGAATACAACATGATGATGCATTGCGATCCGCCTTCATGCTCTTTTCACTCATAAGTGTAATACAAGAATGCATTTCAAGAGACATTTAAGACATTTTGCCCATACGTTTGATTACTAACTGTTCCCATGTTATGTTCCAGTTGTAAACTCGTTGGTATTTATGCTATTTTAGGCTAAATATCTTACATTTTGAAGGGTGATATATTGCTACAGAAATATTACAGTGATAATATTGAAACAACTTCATGCCACTGACACAATTACCCTAAAACCTTTGCTAAATGTCACCATATTCTAAGTAAAATAAGGGCTGCAATAAATAAACAGCACAATGAAACACTTGCTAGTTACACAAGTTAGTCAATATCTCAGTATTTCAAGTCATAGTACAATAATATCATACTACAAAACAATAAAAAGCATTCCCCACAAGTGCAAAGAAAAAGTACCCACGATGAACTAAAATAATGTATCTACAGTATATTATTGTTCCAACTATCATCTATTGAACAATTAGTCAATAGTCAAGTCAATCCGAGTCAAAAGATTTGAAATATACACAATTTACTCACTAATTATGCTTCATGTGAGACTGCATTGTTAGTCCTCAATGTCTATTTCAGTCTCACTATAGAAAATATACATCTCATTAGCTTTATCCAATCATTAGCCATTCATTCATTTCCTTTTGCCTAATCATTCTTTGACCTATCGCTAATCTCTTTTTATGATAATTGTAAGTGTGATACACCCTATTCAAATGTCCGGCTCATTAGTGCCAGGCATTGATGTGAGACTATAAAACAGAATCTGACCCTGCACCTGAAAATAACTCATTATTTTCAGTTATATATAGCGCTCTTTCTCTGTTTAGCTCTCTGTGAATCACCGCAAAGCCAAAACGACCCCTTTCTCGGCGATCCTCCGCATGCTACAGCGAGTATGAGGTAAAATCGCTCAGGTCAGCGCTTTAGTCTGTTGTAAGAGAGCAGGGACTGGACCCGCTCGCCACTGCCACGGCCTCCTCGTGTTTCTGCAGTAAAAGTCTCTGGATCAATGCGGGTTTCGTGTGCCGCTGACTGCGCTGCCGTTCTCGCCGGAAACGTGGAATCTGCTTTATGCCTGGACACGAGTTCTGCAGTAAAAATATGAAGATGTGTGATGTGTGATGTGTATGGAACTCGCCAGACTTTTTTGCGGTATTGAAGTAACTGTGTAGATTACAAAGAGTTTTATTTGATTATTTTGTGTGTTTACGTACGTTTAGCTTAGACAGAAGGGCTGCAAAGATATGATTTCACTCACACAATTTCTTTACCATATTTTTTGGACTATAAGTCACACTGGAGTATAAGTCGCACCAGCCAAAAAATGCATAAAGAAGAAAAAAACATATATAAGTTGCACTGAGGTATGAAATGCGTTTGCAAGTGTTAAAATAACAAATAATATCACATATAAGTCGCACTCGAGTATAAGTCGCACCAGCCAAAAAGTGCATAAAGAAGAAAAAAACATATATAAATCGCACTGGAGTATGAAATGCGGTTGCAAGTTTGAAAATAACAAATAATATCACATATAAGTCACACTGGAGTATAAGTCGCACTGGAGTATAAGTCGCACCAGCCAAAAAGTGCATAAAGAAGAAAAAAACATATATAAGTCGCACTGGATTATGAAATGCGGTTACAAGTGTGAAAATAACAAATAATATCACATATAAGTCGCACCGGTAGTATAAGTATAAATATAAATAAAGTCACACCCCGGCCAAAACTATGAAAAAAAGATGCAATTTATAATCCGGAAAATACGGTATTATAATTTATGTCAAAGTCTCGTTCTCGTGTACCCAATCTCGTGTCTGGTCTTGTGGAACTGGCGTTCACCCCGAGCGTGCGATCAAATGTTAAAAGTTATAATTTTCCTTCTTAGACCTTTAAATTGTGATGCTCTTGACACCGAATAACAAACTGTATCATCTCTGGACTCGAGCGTGGAACCGCTTGAGTATGAGTCAGCGCAAACGCATTTCAATTTGGAGAGTTAGCGTTTATGAACTGTGAAAAACGGTGCTGTTTGGACGCCCGAGCCACTCGACCACACGTGAGTAACACCCGAGCCTTATTAGAAAACATGACTGTGTGTAGAAGAGAGCGTAGCCATGCGACGGAGAGAAAAGAAACAGATTTCGTCGCTAAAATTGCATAAATCCCAAGCTTACCGGTGTTTAAAATGTGAAATCCGTGTGTTAGCTTGCAAGTGCACGTTTGTCTGTCTCCGTGTCAAGTCATAAGAAACTACCCATTGTCTCATGACTCAGTGAGTACTTTTAAAAACGGCTGTCAAAAGTATCGAAAATCTGATTCGAATCGATTCCAAGACTAGGATCGGAACTCGAATCTCATTTGAGCAAGTGTCGATACAGAATTCGGCCTTTCCTGAACTGTTTTATAATAATCATGAGCTTTATCAGATCTAACATAAAGAAAGTACTGTTACTCTTTGTTGAAAATGACAGTCTATTGTCTAAAAAAGAGCGTATTTTATTATTTACTATCAAAATTGGTACTGAGAATTGGGCCTATATCGCTATGTATCGCTTGCCTGACCAGCCATTCCCAACAGGTTTTGACACACTACTTTACAAAACCTGAGGGTCTGGGATCCAACCCAGTCGCGCCAATTTCCAAAGGGAGTGATTGACAGGCGGATTAACCAATCAGACAAACGCATTGTCCGTTTGTGTCCAAACAAACATGGTGGATTACGAGGAAAGGATAAAAATAACACAGACTGAGAAACGTTGCCAACTTCTGCTGAGTCAACAAGTGACACACTAAACTCTGTAAATCTCAGGTAAATGAAGTTATAAATTTTGTTCTGAATGTTCCGAAAATATTTTAGAGACGTCTTCCGCATTTGAGAGACACGTGACACAAAGTCTTCCGCATTTGAGAGACACGTGACACAAATTAGCGGCGATGGTTGGAGCGGTAAATGCTGGAAAGTTTTTTTTTGACAGCTAACAATACTATGGCTTTAGCGGTGAAAATGTTCATATAAATAACCTTTTTTTTGGAAATAGATCTACAAATGTGACTTCTATCCACGACCAGTCACACAGTTTGCCTTTCCGAGTCACGAAATGGCGTAAAACAGCCTTTCGCGCTCCGTGAATGAAAAAACTAGCGAGCATATTTGAAAGCATAAGTGCAAAATCAATAAGACTTTGAATAGCAGCTGTTAGGCGCGCTACATTTGGAAACGTGGCTTTCGCGGCATATTGTGAATGTGGCTTTTAAAAAAAAAAAAATCAAATCAAATGTGACGCAACGGCTAAAACGAGTACGAGAAAGCTAAAATGCGGATACCTCCTTTGCTCGAGCGTTCAATTATACATGCTCCGAGTGTGCTTCTGAGGACAGCGGTGGAAATACTAAGAAGAAGCTACTCCAGTCAGCGCTGCCATGGTAACCGAATCGATGTGGGGGGAGAAATAAAATGGTCGAGAGAGGGCTGTTTTAATGACATAGCCCCCCCTCTCGCCGTATTGATTCGACAACGCTACGTGGGTCGCGCACATGTAGTTATTCCGAAAGAAACGTGAAGTGATTCCCCCGTGGAGAGGCGCGCGTGTATTTCTGTATCGAGGCTCGTCCAACAGCTTGTTTCTGTGCATGAATCGCCGCAATAAAACACGTACGACGGTCTAAGTACGGAAATGTGAAACCTCGTGGTTCAATGTGCAGAGCATTTTCCCCTGAACCGAGTCATCTCCGGTTTGAGACGTCTCCGAGCAAACCATCTTCTGCTTTGTGATTTATGGGATTCTGTAACTGAACACTGAAACATTTTGCACAATAGTGTTTTTAAAACTCGATATCGATACCAAGGAAATGGCTCGATAGTTGATACTCGTTCTGATGAAACAATGATGGTAAAAATACTCTTTCATCAGACATTTTCAACACAAAATAGTAGTACTTTCGTTATGTTATCATGTGGTCTTAAACTAGTTCTCATAAAACTCATTCAAGAGTACCGTATTTTCCGGACTATAAGTCGCACCAGCCAAAAAATGCATAATAGAGAAGAAAAAAATATATTTAAGTCGCACTGGAGTATGAAATGCAGTTGCAAGTGTGAAAATAACAAATAATATCACATATAAGTCACTCCAGAGTATAAGTATACAAGTATAAATATAAAGTATAAGTCCGGAAAATACGGTATACTCACGACATATTCCAAAGCTAAACTGTAAATTGTATGAGCTGTCAGATAAGACTATAGTATGACACTTTAGAGCTCATTTCAAACACAAATGCATAAAATAATCCAGTAAAATTTAATATTTGATGTAAAAAGTGCTGCATTCATTACAAACAGTAACAACAGATTGGATTACATCGCCGTAACCTTTACCGTTACACTGTACATCGACCTTTGTATTACTGTTCGAAGCTTCAATAATCTTTATCCATCAATACTTTGACCACGTCTAGGATTATCAGCACAAAACCAAAGCGCCGCCAATCAAACGTGTTGCATATGTACACGTTGTTGGCATTTACAGCAGAACGAGTACAAATCGTAGCGTGACCCAGTTTCCCCAAGGATGCAAAGCTCTCTCTCTCTCTGCCCCTCTTTTTCCATCCCCCTTTCTCCTTCCATATCACTGTCTCTTTCTTTCTGTTTTCCTGTTGTTCTCGCTCTTGCATTTCCCTTCCCTCCATCTCTTGCTCTCCTTTCATCGCTCTCTCTCTTTCTCTCTCTCTCTTCTCCCTCGTTGCTTGTTCTGCCTCTTTAGCTCTCTCTCCGGCGCTGATTGTCTCCTCCCGCTGTCACTGTGAAACCCTTTGTAGTCGTCGTGACTGGAGCCCACGAGCAAAGATCCAGCCATGTTAGAATGCAGTCGTCTGCACTCGGGACGGGCGATTCATCCAATTTTTAATCGAGATCGAGATTCGGTCGTTTCTGGTCGTCGACGAGCGTCTTGAGACTGTTTAATCGAGAGGTTTTCGTCCGATCATCTGTCAGTAAAGGCGTCGGGTTTAGAGCAGAGGTCACTCTTTAGTAAATGGCAATGGTTAAAAGTCTGTATTTTTATGTTCTGGGAATGAATATGAATAAAGCCATTTTTTATCTATTGTATTCTGACAGTGTGAATTTGGTCTATTGGTAATTTACCGTCCTCATTACTGACATAGTGCACAGTTTTATATTGGACTGTTGTAAACCTACACAAAAAATGTGATTTAAGTGCGACCGCAGCTGAAATGAGACTTTATGGAGTGAGTTATCTGGAGTTTTAGGATTGACAGGACAGTTTAATCTGCCTTATCATTAGGGCTGTCACGGTAACCGCAAAATCGTGAGCTATGATGAATAAAATCGCAAAAGGGCTCAAGTGGCCGCTGTAACCACGTTTTACATTTTAAGTTTCACGCACAATTTAACAGTTTGAGTGTAATTTTATGTAATATATTCTTATTAACATAAGAAACTATTTAAATCCATTTCATGTTTTTATTTCTCAATGTTGTTTCCTTCAATAAACAAAACCAAACAAAACATGTTTTAAAATGATTTTAAATTCAAAAGCTTGGACCAGCTCTCTTTTGGGAGCCCTGCTCCCGCTGTCCCAGTCTCAGGTCTGAGGGCCCCTGCAGCAGGACTCTCAGAGTCGATCCACAAACCTTCAGTCTGACTGGAGTCGGTCCAGAGCAAAGAAAACACTTCTGTTGCACAAACGCTTGTCAGGAGTGTCTTCTGTTTATGTTGCATTCAAGCAATAGCAAAAGTTATGATTACTGTCTCATTACGCTTCTTATTATTGCAATTTATATTTCACGTTATGTTTTTGACAAAAGGAATCTTCCAGAATCCTCCTCCTCCAGTGCAGTAAAAGCATGTGCTGCATCGGTGCCGTATGTGTGGAAAACAAAAGTAAAAGTTAACATGAGAATCAGCTGTGAGCTGACGCCAGGCGCTTTTCAAGATGGCATAATATTGGCCCTTAATGTGCACACTGTCACTTACAGTCGGCCTGTCATTATTTTTGTTTCTATTATTACAACCTCAATTCACCAGCATCATCACCGCGGTGCTGAGGCACGCAAAGCCACCGCAAGGGAAAGTCTTCATCTGCGACAGTCCTACTTATCACTGACAAATACTATTACTATTACTTTCACGTACACACGTCTGCGCGAAGATGCGTTTTTGACAGCTCCACACCGCCTTTAAATTAATTAATCGATGCACAAAGCAGTGCAGTTCACCAGTGCAGTCGACTATAGCCATAATTGTAAAGTTTATACATGATGATTACAATATCATACAAACACTGCATAAAATGAAGCGTTTTAGCTACAGAAATCAATAGTTGGGGGATGCTCGGACATTATCCGTTTTTGCTTATTTCCTATGAACATTGTTTCATCTGTTTTTCACTGTCGCCCTTCGTGGAAATTGCTGTTGTGATTTTTGGCGTTACAAAAATAATCATATTATTGATTATTGATTATGTCACTTTTCTGGTGGTCACCTGCTTGTCACCATGAGAGTAAGGTTATGGTTAAGGTCATTGCTGTGCTTTTTTATTTTATTTTTTTGCAACAAAAGCATATGTAATTGAATAAATGCAAGATCAATAAAAGTACAGCTTTAACTTTTGATAGTTATAGATGGATAGATTATATATAAGTCATACCCTGATATTGAATACATTATTGTTCGTTATTGCTCACTGCGTCCATCCAAATTACAATTTCTCCAGTCTGACTGTGATAAATCTTCGGGCGCCTGCGGTCGTTAGGCAGTTGTCTTGTTGTCAGGGAGCATCATTGGGTGACAGGGCGGACTTGACTGGAGGTGTCCCGGGACGAGCTGCAGTGTGCGTCCCTCTGGGGGTGTGGCTCTATTAAAAGGGTCACAGAACAGAGTAACGGCCACTCAACCACAAAGAGGTCGAGTGCTCAGGTCGACGGGGAGAAGTGTCGGCTTGTCAAATGTGTAGAAAATCAGATGCTAATAAATACTAAAACGAGATTCTCATTTTAACATATTTATAGATACTAAAAAGATAGTAGTAACAGTGTTAGAATGATCTTGAGCTTGGTCAAAATACTACTATGTTGTATTTAGCTTCCAGGTTGGGAGCAAAGCTGTTGGCTGCTAAAATTATGTAAGGGATCATCTCAAAATAGGTTGAAGCTGAAAAGACTTAATTTTTTTCGTCTCTCTCTGGACCCCCTCCCCCCCAAAAAAAACTTCAGACTGGCTTCACATAAAATTTTACGCGTTGATAAAACGATAGTAGCTTGATAGACCCTGCTCACCTCTAGTGAACATCCCTGAACATCCTTTGGTAAGTTTATATTTAGAAGTTATGAACTCTCCAAATAATGTCACTCGCATGTTTGTTTACTTAATCCACATGGTCCAGGGGCCCTGGGGGCCCTACGGCACATCCCATTCAACCCAAACTGTGAGATGACCACATTGAGATGGTCTCAAGAGGATGAGAGAGTGAGAAACTCATGTTTCTTGTCAAAACCTGTAATTGTCAATTGCCTGAGTTTAGACCTTAGACATGACGTCAGAGTGACAGAAGCAGAACACGCGCTTTTGTCTCAGTGAGAATCTCACGTCTTCTGTGATTGGCTGAAACCTCATGCGGGTTTGTTTTGTTTCCTTCTTCCGGGCAGTGCGTAGCACGTTACTAGAGCATAATCTCTTGATCATTTGCTGCGCCGCGTCTTACAGCAAAAAAGCTTTTCCAACTTTTCTGCACCAGCCGCGTTGGCGACGGTGACGCCGGCCCCTTGCGCTCCACGCACGCGCTCGCCGTGCTCCGCGAGCGCCGCTCTCCGCGCACGCACTCCCCGCCGCCTAATGTTGGCCTAATGCTCGTTGCAGTTTTTTAGCATTTCAAAACAATGACTGCCACAACGATGTATTGAAGCTTCAAAGCAACAAAAAGACGAAATGTAGGTTCAACCCCCCAAGACGAAAAATATTAAGTATTTTCAGCTTCAACCCATTTTGAGATGATCCCTAAGTCGTCCTGTGTTTGTCTATTTAGAATTTTATTTTTTAAGGATCATTTTGAAATCTGTATTTAGTATTGAGCTATTTCCTTAATATCGAAATTGAGTTAGAATTTTTGGATAATAACAACACTAAGATGATTGGATAACATTTTTGACAATTTGTATTAGGTCCGATTGTGACTTATAAATACACAAAACAAATATGTATTCCTTCCTCATACAATATTTGCTGTTTTACAAATAGTAGAGCCAAAAATACAAGGATATTTTTGCCCTTTTCTATGTTTTTTTGTTATTATTTTGTTTGCCAGAAATGTATTCTCAGACATGAATTGATATGAAATCTATTGAAACTATATAGTCTTAAATATCAATATAAATACATGTTTTAAGACCTCATGGTATTGGCAAAAGTTATAACATTATTTGGTGTTGTAAATGACATTTATTGACTAAAACGATAATTTCTGATTTCATTGTCAAAAAATCTTCATTGAGCTTCGAGCCTTCTCCTTACTATAAAAATCGAGTTAGACATTTTAGTTTTGTGAACAACTTGATGTGCGATCAATATCTAGAAGCTGCACCTATCGATAAGAACTGAATTACAACCGGTTTCAAGTTGTACCTCTGGGAGACACACGTGACCAGAAGATTGGCAGCCTGACATCAAAGTCCTGACTGATGCAACAAGATGTAAAGTTGTTGTTAAGGGAAGGGCACAGACACAGGGATGAAAATAGAATCATTAGAAAACCATAAATTGTCTACTCTTTAAATCTTAATGTTTTATCGATGTACATTTTATGACATATCAAAGAATCTTTAGGTACATTTTACACGCAATTTTTTTGCATATGTTAAAAATGACCATACCATCATGAGTTATCAAGAGTTTGAGCTGCACTGCGGAACTTTTCTAGTGAGGTGTCTGAAATATTCCACACTATGGCAACTACCGTATGTTCCGGATTATAAGTTGCACCTTATTTCATAGTTTTGGCCAGGGTGTGACTTATACTTACATTTATACTTATATACTTGTACTCCGGAGCGACTTATATGTGATATTATTTGTTATTTTCACACTTGCAACTGCATTTCATACTCCAGAAATACTTTTTTTCTTCTCTATTATGCATTTTTTGGCGACATATAGTCCGAAAAATACGGTATTTAGTATTAATATCATTATGTGTGTTCTTATTGCTCAAAACGCCGTATTGTGAAACATTTTAACATTGAGACAAGCACAATTCACTAGAAAAACCACCAAATGCAACTTCAAATGGAGTAGAGTTTAACTTGTAAACATCAGAGTATATATATATAGAATATCAAAGTACATCACAATTGTCCAGGTCGAATGCCAAACTTGTTCAGTATCTTCTTCATTAAAACCTCTGTGTCTTTTACAGAACTACGGCCTGGAAACGGAGAACCTTCGCACGCTGTCCCACAAGCTGAACGCCTCGGCCAAGAACCTGCAGAACTTCATCCTGGGACGGCGGCGCGGCGGGCACTACGACGGGAGGGCGTCCAGGCGGTTACCCAACGACTTTCTCACCTCTGTGGTGGACCTGATCGGAGCGGCCAAAAACCTGCTGGCGTGGCTGGACAGGTACACAACCGAGCACGTGTTTTTCATCTCATTACTTTGCAGCGCTGATGTGTCTGTTTATACTTTCGCTCTCATAAAACCCACAGAAGTGCGTTTGATCTCGAAATAAAACATCTTACAAATCAAAATAAGATAAGGTAAGATAAGATAAGATAAGATATGCCTACGTATGTCCACACATGGGGGAAATTTCGGTGTTACAACACAGTAGATACAGAAGGAAGGACAGATAACTTATTAGTAACTTTTAATACAAACTCTTATAAACAAAACATAAACTCTTATTAACAAAACTCCTGTAAACAGGTCCTCTCATATCTTAATAGGGAATGGAGGGAAGAAAAATAAAAATAAAGATCAAATAAAATAATAATAATAAAGATAGCTGGCATAAGACAAATAATACTAATAATAATGGTAAAGTTACTTATTTACATCAGTTATATGCACATGAATGACATTAATTGTGTGTGAGTATGACAGTAATTACACATGAACATGACAGTATTCAGTAAAATCAAAATAAGGGCAATAGATGTGTGGTAATGGTAGAATTACACAGTATTATTACATTGATTTATATTCATTTCCTAACCATAGTTACTTATAACCTAAACCTATTTAACCTGTATCACATGTTGTTGATCTAATAATGAAGGATTTATGTCACAGGAGCCTGATTTTTGTCCCCATGATGAAGTCAGACCTGAGTTTGTTCCACACACTGCAATTAACGAAATGAAGGTTGACTTTAAATGTACAGTTTAAATGTTTTGTACTACATCTTCTTCCATGTTCATCTTGTGTCAGTATAAAGGCTAAATAGATTATTTTGAAGTTCAAACGATTTGCCTTGAGCAGACATAATATATGAAATGAAAAAAAAAGGTCAGTCAACATTTCACCACATTTCCGAGTTTAGAGTAGGTACATTTCAGGTTGATTGATTTGTTTTTTATATGTATATATATGTGTGTGTGCATAAACATAAACAGGACTAGTATAGACCAGGCGTTTTAGCTAAATAAACGCTTTGGGGAAGCATCAGATCAGTGCATTTGTCAGGTAAATTTCCTTTTATTTAAACTTCATCATCGTTAACAAGCTAAAATGTAGAGAAATAAATAAAAACCTGTGTCTTATCTCTAACATATTACTGCCTTTTTACTACTTGAATCAAAAATAATTGTAAGGATTTCATTTAAACCCCATAATTCAGTTGATTCGATATTTAACACAATCCCATTAACTCTATATTTTTATTTTATTATTACTTGAAGTACATTTTCGATGCTGTACTATTGTAAAGAGCTTCAGCTGTACTTTTACTTTTACTACACAGCTGTGAACTTCAGTACGTTTGCCATTCTGGGACATGAAAGAAAAAGCCCTTGTTCCTCACTTAATGGACTTAACGGACCATTTATGGAACTCTCAGGAGACCGTCCAAAATTAAACCAAAAAAGCAGCCGCCGCATTTAGATCTATTATCGGAGCAGGAAGTTTATGTCCACCACGTGCAATAAAACAGTTCGTCCCTAAATCAAATATTGCTGTTTGTCTCCATCAGAGTTTTAAGAGTAACAACAAATGGCTTTTTATTGGTTTCTCTTACAGCCGTCGCACTAAATCACAGTTTACCGGCCAAAACAAAATAAAGCCCTAATATAACAAATGTAATCCGCCGCACAGACAGGCTCTTTTATTATATGCACTGTTCGTACTTGTTCGCTTTTGTGGAAATGGGATTGTGGGCCACATGTCTGAGTGTAATAAAGGCAAATTGGAAGAGAAGCTGAAAGTCTGTAGCCGTTTGAAATAATAGCACTTTTTTTTTTACACTATTAGCGAGCGCGCCACCAAAGTGAGAACTGGTTTGAGAAATGTGTTAAAGGCAATTTTTGTGGCCTTAACGGGTAGTCAAAATGTCCCTTGTATTCCATCAGTCTATTTTAGACTCCGAGATTTCCAGAGAAGATGTTGCTCGAGTTCAGATTGGGGAAAAGTTTGCGAGAAATATCCAGAAAATTGATTATGAAATAGTAGTTAATGTAAAGAACAGCCACACGGAACTCTACTTTTACTTGAATCCTGATCAAACTGAAATTGTGAAGAAGAAAATCACGATACAGTTATTTCCATATTGCTCATCCATAGTTCCATATGACTATTTTAAAGATGATTTATTATCATTTGTAACGTTTACTTGCTGGTGTCTTGGAGCTATTGCTTTGCTTCGCTGTTTCACAATGTGTCGTTAGACTTATTTATCCTGCGTTTAGTCAATTGCTGCGAGTTTAATGCCATTCCGCGGAACATTTCATCGAATAATTACTTTGTTGGATTATACGCGGACTCCAAACACGGCATGTGCTGAAAGAGGGGGCTTTATGGATGGGACAGAGCGAGATTAAACCAAAAAGACACTGGGAATATGCGATCTTTTGTGAGCTTAACAACGACTAAATGATTTGTAGGAAGAACAATTGTCATATTAATTTATTAGCAACACGATCTTTCCCAATTTATAATATTCTTAGACAAAAAACAATACATATTAATACCCCAATGTCATTAAATAAGTGTTTGCTTGTTAAATTAATGGCTATTTTTTTTTTTTCAGTGCAAAATAATCCGTCTGATTCAATCTTTGTCAAATTGGGTTGTTTTTTATGTTTCATCCCTGTGTAAATGACAATAAGTCTAACAGCAATCCTTTTTTATTCCTTTTTGTTGCAGGTCTCCGTTTGCCAGTGTGACCGAGTATTCATTACTGAAGAACAACATTGTGCAGCTTTGTCTAGAATTAACCACTATAGTACAACAGGTGAGAACGTGTCCTACTGTGAACGTTTAGTCCAGTTATGAGAGGGAATTCTATTTTCTGCTTAGGTATGTTTATGTTTATGTTTATGTTTATGTTTATGTTTATGTTTGTCTTCACTATGGTCCTGGTCTCAGTCAGATGGTTCTGGTCTGGACTCTGGTCTTTAACTCGGGTTTGGACTGTCTAGACTTTGATCCAAACTTCGGTCTGGACTCTGAACTAGACTTTGAACTGGACTCTGGTCTGGACTCTGAACTAGACTCTGAATTGGACTCTGAACTGGACTCTGAACTGGACTCTGAACTAGACTCTGAACTGGACTCTGAACTGGACTCTGAACTAGACTCTGAATTGGACTCTGAACTGGACTCTGAACTGGACTCTGAACTAGACTCTGAACTGGCCTCTGAACTGGACTCTGAACTAGACTCTGAACTAGACTCTGAACTGGACTCTGAACTAGACTTTGAACTGGACTCTGGTCTGGACTCTGAACTAGACTCTGAATTGGACTCTGAACTGGACTCTGAACTGGACTCTGAACTAGACTCTGAACTGGCCTCTGAACTGGACTCTGAACTAGACTCTGAACTAGACTCTGAACTGGACTCTGAACTGGACTCTGAACTGGACTCTGAACTAGACTCTGAACTAGACTCTGAACTGGACTCTGAACTGGACTCTGAACTAGACTCTGAACTGGACTCTGAACTGGACTCTGAACTAGACTCTGAACTGGCCTCTGAACTGGACTCTGAACTAGACTCTGAACTAGACTCTGAACTAGACTCTGAACTAGACTCTGAACTGGACTCTGAACTGGACTCTGAACTAGACTCTGAACTAGACTCTGAACTAGACTCTGAACTAGACTCTGAACTGGACTCTGAACTAGACTCTGAACTGGCCTCTGAACTAGACTCTGAACTAGACTCTGAACTAGACTCTGAACTAGACTCTGGTCTGGACTCTGAACTAGACTCTGAACTAGACTCTGAACTAGACTCTGAACTGGCCTCTGAACTAGACTCTGAACTAGACTCTGAACTGGCCTCTGAACTAGACTCTGAACTAGACTCTGAACTAGACTCTGGTCTGGACTCTGAACTAGACTCTGAACTAGACTCTGAACTAGACTCTGAACTGGACTCTGAACTAGACTCTGAACTGGACTCTGAACTAGACTCTGGTCTGGACTCTGAACTAGACTCTGAACTTGACTCTGAACTGGACTCTGAACTGGACTCTGAACTAGACTCTGAACTAGACTCTGAACTAGACTCTGAACTAGACTCTGAACTGGACTCTAAACTAGACTCTGAACTAGACTCTGAACTGGACTCTGAACTAGACTCTGAACTAGACTCTGAACTAGACTCTGAACTGGACTCTGAACTAGACTCTGAACTGGCCTCTGAACTGGACTCTGAACTAGACTCTGAACTGGACTCTAAACTAGACTCTGAACTAGACTCTGAACTGGACTCTGAACTAGACTCTGAACTAGACTCTGAACTGGACTCTGAACTAGACTCTGAAATGGACTCTGAACTGGACTCTGAACTAGACTCTGAACTGGACTCTGAACTAGACTCTGAAATGGACTCTGGTTTGGACTCTGGTCTGGACTCTGAACTGGACTCTGAACTAGACTCTGAACTAGACACTGAACTGGACTCTAAACTAGACTCTGAACTAGACTCTGAACTGGACTCTGAACTAGACTCTGAACTAGACTCTGAACTAGACTCTGAACTGGACTCTGAACTAGACTCTGAACTGGCCTCTGAACTGGACTCTGAACTAGACTCTGAACTGGACTCTAAACTAGACTCTGAACTAGACTCTGAACTGGACTCTGAACTAGACTCTGAACTAGACTCTGAACTGGACTCTGAACTAGACTCTGAAATGGACTCTGAACTGGACTCTGAACTAGACTCTGAACTGGACTCTGAACTAGACTCTGAAATGGACTCTGGTCTGGACTCTGGTCTGGACTCTGGTCTGGACTCTGAACTGGCCTCTGAACTGGACTCTGAACTGGACTCTGAACTGGACTCTGAACTGGACTCTGGTCTGGCCATCCATCTGAAATATGCTGAACAGTGTCAGTAAATGTTGGTTGAATTTTAAGTACTGGACAAACGTTAAATTTATCATACATGTGACTCACTTCACATCAGAAACAGGGATCAAAATGGCCTCATTTTAAGATAAGATAAGATAACCTTGGGGAATGGGGGAATTACAACAAATATCCTTTTGGACATTGCAACACAGAGATTATCTTATCTAATCTTATCTTATTATATCAATACTGGAAGCCCTAAGCCCATCCTATGATAGAACCAGTTCATAGTTGTTCCCAGAGTCCTGTTTTGGTGCTGATAAAACCCACTCACTCTGACAAAGACAAAAAAAGGGGCCACCAATGATCCACAGTGACCCAAACGAGTCCATCAGCCGGTCGTTAACGGGGCAAACAAAAGTGGCAGCAGCAGTGTCGGGCGTGTCAGCTCTCCTCTCACAGACGCATCAAACCGATGAATTAGCTGCTCCCATGCACATCTGCTGTATTCACTGGGCCTCATTCCCAGGAATAGATTAAGAGCTCTCCACTATTGGTGAACTAACGGCGGCATGTGGCAGCTCCAGGCAGCAGAGGTCTGCAGCCGGTCAATCCACTCAGAGATATTTATGTCATTGCGATTGCCAGCGGGAGAAAAATTTAGAAAAACTCAATGTATCGTTCAATAGATGATAGTTTAGCAATGTATTTTTGGGACCAGGACTGATCTACTGCCTGTACTAGATCCAAACCAGGACTATGGTCTGTACTAGGTCTAAACCAGGACTATGGGCTGTACTAGATCTAAACCAGGACTATGGGCTGTACTAGGTCTAAACCAGGACTGATCTACGGCCTGTACTAGATCCAAACCAGGACTATGGGCTGTACTAGGTCTAAACCAGGACTGATCTATGGGCTGTACTAGGTCTAAACCAGGACTATGGTCTGTACTAGATCTAAACCAGGACTATGGGCTGTACTAGGTCTAAACCAGGACTATGGGCTGTACTAGATCTAAACCAGGACTGATCTACGGCCTGTACTAGATCCAAACCAGGACTATGGGCTGTACTAGATCTAAACCAGGACTGGTCTATGGGCTGTACTAGGTCTAAACCAGGACTATGGGCTGTACTAGGTCTAAACCAGGACTGGTCTATGGGCTGTACTAGATCCAAACCAGGACTGATCTAAGGGCTGTACTAGGTCTAAACCAGGACTATGGGCTGTACTAGATCTAAACCAGGACTGATCTAAGGGCTGTACTAGGTCTAAACCAGGACTGATCTATGGGCTGTACTAGATCTAAACCAGGACTGAATCTAGACTAAGTGTATGTTTAAATTTGTCATGTTTTGGTTTTAGTTTTAGCCCAATTCAGCCCTGATGTTGACATGGTTTAGTCTTGTCCTAGTCCTGGTTTAGTTCTGGTCTAGGTCCGGGTTTAGTCCAGGTTAAGTCCAAATTCTGATGTGGTATGTGTCCTAGATAACCAATATTTACCTAAGACTGCACTAGATCTAAGAAGTAGAAAAAGCTTCAGTTGAGGGATGAGGGATTACACCGACATAGATCTAAGAAGTAGATCCAAATCTAAACCAGGACATAATTTACACATAACAGTAAATAAACAAGACTTTACTTTGTCCAAACCAGGACTAAAGGAGGACTAAACTTAGATTAGGGCTAAACCACTCCAGAACTAAACCAGATCAACCCAAAACCAGACCTCCACCTGCACCACCGGTTTGAGACTCACTCTTTTATGCTAAAAAAGCCACTTGCCTTTTTTTCAGTTCCCAAATCTCTCATTTCCAGTTGTTATATTTCTGGAAGCCGGAGCCATTTGAGCTCTCTGCGGATGTTTGATGAAATGTTTTCCACTTCCTCACGCCTTGTCTCTTTTCTCCCTTCTCTCACGCAGGATTGCACTGTGTATGAAACCGAGAACAAAATCCTACATGTGGTAAGTGGCTTTCCTGTCACTTCAAGCCTTCTACACATAATGCATAATATACTGTCTGTTTGTGCGAAAGACGGGAATAAACCGAGATTTTACAATAATCCAAAGTGTGTACCAGGTCTAGTTTACGGCCACAAAACCCCCCAATGCGATGTTACAAGAACAGCATGAGCTCGCCATTCATTTAAAGCGGCGCTATTAAAGCTGTGACACGTTTCATGTTGCGGGTGCATCGCCTGCTTGCTCTATGGAGATGTTATTGCTGACAGTATGTCCTTAAGAATGTCTTATCTCCATGGAGAAAAGCAGAGGATGCCACCGGTCCAGATCTGTGGAGAGACGACCTCGCTCACAGTCAGAATGCACGGAATCTAGGTATTTTTTGAAGATATATGAAGGAAATTCACTATGAACCAGTCCAGACCAAGCATTCATTTGTCCATGGAGCCAAGCAGGTGGTGAACCAGCAGATAAAAGTGACATAGTGCTGCTTTAAATTGACAAACAGGGACCAGCCAGACCCTTTGACCCCCTTGGATTGCGTTATAATTGAACACAATTGGCCAAACTTTTTTCCGATTGTTTTGTATTGTAATGTTTTGGGTCATATGTTTCACTATTTCAAGAAATATGCAAGACATTTTCTGAATTAATATTTAAAATGCATACGCACAAGTATACTTCCTGTTATGCGTCACAAACGATCATTCAATGTCGTTGGTAAAGCGTGTGAGAGTGTGAGAGTGCGTTGTGCGTCGATTGACAGAGCTAGAATGTAACCAGGACTAAACCCCATCAAAATAGAAGTGATTGAAACCAAGATTATACCATGAATGGGGTAAAACACCTTGACTTTACATAACCAGGGCTAAAGTAGAACTAGAGAAGGACTAATGGATTCAAGCAGGACCAAAACAAGAAGACTAAAGGGTGTCACACATTCGATTTAAACTGGGCTTGTGACCTGCTCGTCTCCCCCAGGACAGGAACATGCCCTCTCCTCCTCTTCTCCCTCGCCAAAGTGCAGTAGTTCCCCTTTTCCCGTGAGCCTGGGGCAGAGTGAGGGGGAGGAACGGCGGGTCGAGCGTCTGTGACTGTCGTCTTCATGCATGTTTGACCGTGTCTGGTGCTACACGTGAAGCCCAGTGAGCAGCCGGGCTCTGATCAGGCCTGACAGCGGCGGGGGGGAAGACGTGCCCCGCTGTGGTTCCAGGGAAAATGGAGGAGAGGCCGCGTCCAAAAACTCGACAGGTTCGAGAAGAAGATGACTGCGTTTTTTAGCGTGCGAGGACGACAAGTTCAGAGGCAGGGATTTGCTAAGAGTTGTGTTCACGTGGGTGAAATTGAGCTCGAAGGAAGGTCAGTTTCTGTGGTAGAATTTGCTTTTGAATTTGTCTTTTTTTGTCTGTGGTTTATATCTCTGTCCCAACTGTCGATAGGTCAAATAATAATTACAAAGGTCAGCATTTGTTGCACATGAACGGCATTACTCACACGCAAATGTATGATTGTTGTCTGTTGAAAGGAAAGGGTTTTGAGTTTAATATGGCAAGTTTGTGGAGACAAATAATCATCTGGTTCAACGCTTTGTGGATTTTTCTTTCTTGCTTTTGTCATTTGTTCTAAAACTGTGAATCTCCCACAGAGATGTAAACGCTATCGGAAATTACAACATCAAATTCTGACGTTAATAAGATTGATTTAATGACTTCAAACATTCAAAACCTGTAGCATGTTCCGACTACTGTGCAAAGAAATGCGATGTTTTGGTTCCCTGACACCAACTTACTTAAAACAATACATAAAAGAAGCTGTTTACGATCGTCTTAACAGTGAGTTGTGCTAAATCTGAACTTATATTTGTTAAATTTGTCAAAGTCTAAGAGCCTTTTGTTCAATGGGGAGGATTCAAAAGAAATATATACAGTACATCACGTGTAAAGATAATTTCTATTCGACAAAAATCCTCTTTAATAATTAGACACAACTATTCCACATATAATAACATTTGCACGATGTCCTTATAACTTGCGCATGTATATTTCCCACAACAAAGACTTAATCTGGCTCAACAGAAACAAGAGAAAGAGCTATGAATGCCCATCATAACGACATAAAACGCTATTATTTGTTGTCCCTTGCGCATAAGAGCTCTTTGAATTTCATGGCTGTCCGTAGCTGCAGTTTGGCCGTTCTCTGTCGCACGAGTGGAATATTGACACGTTTGGCTTTGAACATGTGTGCGCAGACAGAGCAGCGCGAGTCTGTCACACTCAGTCAGTCTCCACAGGAAGAGCCGTGACACGTGGGAGGAGGAGGAGGTGTAAAACCAGGACACATGAGGAGGGAGCGCAGTTTTAGATGTTTCTGTACTATATTTGAGACGTAAATGTCACACGGGCGCGCCGTCAAATGCAAAGATATAAGTAGGTCGTTTAAAGTAAGTCATGGGATGGAAAAAAGCAAAGGTAAGCCCGATATCCAGCTGCTGTTTTGACAGAAGTAGAACAGTCTATTTTTGCTCAACAATCCAAAAGTACTGTATTTTCCGGACTATAAGTGGCAAAATTTTTCATAGTTTTGGCCGGGGTGCGACTTATACTCTGGAGCGACTTATATGTGATATTATTTGTTATTTTCACACTTGCAAACACATTTCATACTCCAGTGCGACTTATATATGTTTTTTCTTCTCTATTATGTATTTTTTGGCGACTTATACTCTGGTGCGATTTATAGTCCGGAAAATACGGTAATTTCTCATATATTCAGATTTTATACAGACAGTTTTTCCTTATTGATTACACTGCATTTTCATGAATATATTGATAAACATCCATGTGTAAGCTGTTGGTCGTCAAGCTTCAAGGACCAAAAGCAGCAGAAAAAACACCCCACAATCTGCAAAATGTTCAGTGCGATCGTATTTCCCGTTGTATTTGTGGAAACGCTCCTCCGATGACACTATCCTGCCCCTCCTCTCTCCCACGCAGAACATAGACGTTCCACAGAGCGACGACGGCTTTGGCTGTGGAGATTTGTCAATGAAATTCAGGACACATCATAGAATGAACACATTTTACATGGAACACAAGAGATTTTACCTGGCCCCTTTTCCGTTAAATAGGCCTTTGTGGATCTGGTTTGAAAGTGGTTTTAAGATAAGATAAGATAAGATAAGCCTTTATTTGTCCCACAATGGAAAAATTGCAGTGTTGCAACACAAAGTAGGTACAGAAGTAAACAACAAAGAACAGATAACTTACAGAAAAGCTCTTATAAAACAAATAATAGTAACAATAGTAACACTCTTATTTACAGCAGTTATATTTGTTATAGTTCGCCTAGTAGTAGTAATAGTAGTAGTAGTAGTAGAAGTAGTAGTAGTAGTAGTATCCAATAAATGATAGATGGAATGGGATCAATATTTATCATACCTTTTTTCCACTAGTAGGGAAATGTTAGTACATTTTTGTAATATTGTCAGATCTGAGCTTCCTAAGAAGGTCAAATAAGAACCTAAGTGTTTTATAGTGCTACATTTTTGTTGCTCCTCCTTGTTTTTGAACAATACTGTACATTTAAACATGGGTTAAAGGGAATATCGTACGCTTTAAGGGTTAATGTCTAAGAGCAGTTTCATTATTGGTCTTTATTATTTTCTTTTTGGGTGATGATGGTGCTCGTGAGCGTCTCGTGTGACGTGGCGCGTCTGTGTGTTTCCCTGTAGTTTGTCAGCTTGTGTTCAATAATGCAGATCGGCTCCTGTAGACAGGAGCGTGGAGAGAGCGTGGAGAGAGCGAGGAGAGAGCGTGGAGAGAGCGAGGAGAGAGCGAGGAGAGAGCGTGGAGAGAGCGAGGAGAGAGCGTGGAGAGAGCGAGGAGAGAGCGAGGAGAGAGCGTGGAGAGAGCGAGGAGAGAGCGTGGAGAGAGCGAGGAGAGAGCGAGGAGAGAGCGAGGAGAGAGCGTGGAGAGAGCGTGGAGAGAGCGAGGAGAGAGCGTGGAGAGAGCGTGGAGAGAGGTGGAGAGAGCGAGGAAAGAGCGAGGAGAGAGCGAGGAGAGAGCGTGGAGAGAGCGTGGAGAGAGCGAGGGAGAGAGCATGGAGAGAGCGTGGAGAGAGCGAGGAAAGAGCGTGGAGAGAGCGAGGAGAGAGCGAGGAGAGAGCGTGGAGAGAGCGTGGAGAGAGCGTGGAGAGAGCGTGGAGAGAGCGAGGAGAGAGCGTGGAGAGAGCGTGGAGAGAGCGTGGAGAGAGCGAGGAGAGAGCGAGGAGAGAGCGAGGAGAAGAGCGAGGAGAGAGCGTGGAGAGAGCTGGAGAGAGCGTGGAGAGAGCGAGGAGAGAGCGTGGAGAGAGCGTGGAGAGAGCGTGGAGAGAGCGTGGAGAGAGCGTGGAGAGAGCGAGGAGAGAGCGAGGAGAGAGCGTGGAGAGAGCTAGGAGAGAGCGAGGAGAGAGCGAGGAGAGAGCGTGGAGAGAGCGAGGAGAGAGTGTGGAGAGAGCGTGGAGAGAGCGTGGAGAGAGCGTGGAGAGAGCGCGGAGAGAGCGAGAGCGTGGAGAGAGCGAGGAGAGAGCGAGCAGAGAGCGTGGAGAGAGCGAGGAGAGAGTGTGGGGAGAGCGAGGAGAGAGCGAGGAGAGAGCGCGGAGAGAGCGAGGAGAGAGCGCGGAGAGAGCGAGGAGAGAGCGTGGAGAGAGCGTGGAGAGAGCGAGGAGAGAGCGAGGAGAGAGCGAGGAGAGAGCGTGGAGAGAGCGTGGAGAGAGCGTAGAGAGAGCGTGTAGAGAGCGCGGAGAGAGGGCGGAGAGAGCAAGAGCGTGGAGAGAGCGTGGAGAGAGCGAGGAGAGAGCGAGGAGAGAGCATGGAGAGAGCGAGGAGAGAGTGTGGAGAGAGCGTGGAGAGAGCGTGGAGAGAGCGTGGAGAGAGCGCGGAGAGAGGGTGGAGAGAGCGAGAGCGTGGAGAGAGCGTGGAGAGAGTGAGGAGAGAGCGAGCAGAGAGCGTGGAGAGAGCGAGGAGAGAGTGTGGAGAGAGCGTGGAGAGAGCGTGGAGAGAGCGTGGAGAGAGCGAGGAGAGAGCGTGGAGAGAGCTAGGAGAGAGTGTGGAGAGAGCGAGGAGAGAGGGTGGAGAGAGCGAGAGCGTGGAGAGAGCGAGGAGAGAGCGAGGAGAGAGCGAGGAGAGAGCGAGGAGAGAGTGTGGAGAGAGTGTGGAGAGAGCGTGGAGAGAGCGTGGAGAGAGCGTGGAGAGAGCGCGGAGAGAGGGCGGAGAGAGCGAGAGCGTGGAGAGAGCGTGGAGAGAGCGTGGAGAGCGCGTGGAGAGAGCGTGGAGAGAGCGAGGAGAGAGCGAGCAGAGAGCGTGGAGAGAGCGAGGAGAGAGCGAGGAGAGAGCGTGGAGAGAGCGAGGAGAGAGCGTGGAGAGAGCGTGGAGAGAGCGAGGAGAGAGCGAGGAGAGAGCGAGGAGAGAGCGTGGAGAGAGCGAGGAGAGAGCGTGGAGAGAGCGTGGAGAGAGCGAGGAGAGAGCGTGGAGAGAGCGTGGAGAGAGCGTGCAGAGAGCGAGGAAAGAGCGTGGAGAGAGCGTGGAGAGAGCGAGGAAAGAGCGAGGAGAGAGCGAGGAGAGAGCATTGAGAGAGCGAGGAGAGAGCGTGGAGAGAGCGTGGAGAGAGCGTGGAGAGAGCGAGGAGAGAGCGAGGAGAGAGCGAGGAGAGAGCGGGGAGAGAGCGAGGAGAGAGCGTGGAGAGAGCGTGGAGAGAGCGTGGAGAGAGCGAGGAGAGAGCGAGAGCGTGGAGAGAGCGAGGAGAGAGCGAGCAGAGAGCGTGGAGAGAGTGTGGGGAGAGCGAGGAGAGAGCGAGCAGAGAGCGTGGAGAGAGCGAGGAGAGAGTGTGTAGAGAGCGTGGAGAGAGCGCGGAGAGAGCGCGGAGAGAGCGAGGAGAGAGCGTGGAGAGAGCGAGGAGAGAGCGCGGAGAGAGCGAGGAGAGAGCGTGGAGAGAGCGAGGAGAGAGCGTGGAGAGAGCGTGGAGAGAGCGAGGAGAGAGCGAGGAGAGAGCGAGGAGAGAGCGTGGAGAGAGCGTGGAGAGAGCGTAGAGAGAGCGTGGAGAGAGCGCGGAGAGAGGGCGGAGAGAGCAAGAGCGTGGAGAGAGCGTGGAGAGAGCGAGGAGAGAGCGAGGAGAGAGCATGGAGAGAGCGAGGAGAGAGTGTGGAGAGAGCGTGGAGAGAGCGTGGAGAGAGCGTGGAGAGAGCGCGGAGAGAGGGTGGAGAGAGCGAGAGCGTGGAGAGAGCGTGGAGAGAGTGAGGAGAGAGCGAGCAGAGAGCGTGGAGAGAGCGAGGAGAGAGTGTGGAGAGAGCGTGGAGAGAGCGTGGAGAGAGCGTGGAGAGAGCGAGGAGAGAGCGTGGAGAGAGCTAGGAGAGAGTGTGGAGAGAGCGAGGAGAGAGGGTGGAGAGAGCGAGAGCGTGGAGAGAGCGAGGAGAGAGCGAGGAGAGAGCGTGGAGAGAGCGCGGAGAGAGGGCGGAGAGAGCGAGAGCGTGGAGAGAGCGTGGAGAGAGCGTGGAGAGCGCGTGGAGAGCGCGTGGAGCGAGCGTGGAGAGAGCGGGGAGAGAGCGAGCAGAGAGCGTGGAGAGAGCGAGGAGAGAGCGAGGAGAGAGCGTGGAGAGAGCGAGAGCGTGGAGAGAGCGTGGAGAGAGCGTGGAGAGCGCGTGGAGAGAGCGAGGAGAGAGGGTGGAGAGAGCGAGAGCGTGGAGAGAGCGAGGAGAGAGCGAGGAGAGAGCGAGGAGAGAGCGAGGAGAGAGTGTGGAGAGAGCGTGGAGAGAGCGTGGAGAGAGCGTGGAGAGAGCGCGGAGAGAGGGCGGAGAGAGCGAGAGCGTGGAGAGAGCGTGGAGAGAGCGTGGAGAGCGCGTGGAGAGAGCGTGGAGAGAGCAAGGAGAGAGCGAGCAGAGAGCGTGGAGAGAGCGAGGAGAGAGCGAGGAGAGAGCGTGGAGAGAGCGAGGAGAGAGCGTGGAGAGAGTGTGGAGAGAGCTAGAGCGTGGAGAGAGCGAGGAGAGAGCGTGGAGAGAGCGAGAGCGTGGAGAGAGCGTGGAGAGAGCGTGGAGAGAGCGTGGAGAGAGCGAGGAGAGAGCGTGGAGAGAGCGAGGAGAGAGCGTGGAGAGAGCGAGGAGAGAGCGTGGAGAGAGCATGGAGAGAGCGTGGAGAGAGCGAGGAGAGAGCGTGGAGAGAGCGAGAGCGTGGAGAGAGCGTGGAGAGAGCGTGGAGAGAGCGAGCAGAGAGCCTGGAGAGAGCGAGGAGAGAGCGTGGAGAGAGCGAGGAGAGAGCGAGGAGAGAGCGTGGAGAGAGCATGGAGAGAGCGTGGAGAGAGCGAGGAGAGAGCGTTGAGAGAGCGTGGAGAGAGCGTGGAGAGAGCGTGGAGAGAGCGAGGAGGCCACGCATGCAGAAGGATCACATGCATTACATAAGCCCTGTCCTACTTGTGTGTTTCCCCCTTTTCCTCCTCATTCAGCTCACGTCCAGATCAGGTCTACGTTTGGGGGCTTTTCTAGATCCTGCACATTTGAATTAAACTATTAACCAAGAGCTAGACGTAGGAAACGATGTGTTTTAAGCTATATTATCCACAAAGTAATCTTAATGTGTATGATTATTAAGCTTATTGAACAAAAATATAACTTTTTTGTTGTTGTTGTTGTTTTAATGCAGTAGACTTTCTTAAAACAATAGTATTTTTGGTTAAATTACCTTTTCATTTGTGTTTTATGCTTTATTTTAGATCACTTGTCTTAGATTGTTGCTTGGAATAAGTGTTTTTAGCTTAGTTTTAAGATTTATCAAAGCCCAGATACATTTTCTTATTTTTAAACTTCTTGATAAGCAGTTTTCACTGGCAGAAAAAAATCACTTGGTTCATTTAAAATCTAAAACAAGTGTATTTTTCTAATTTTAAGAAGGTTTATTTTAGCAGTGGTCGTGTTTACGTTCTAGATGTAATCATTTCAAATGGAGGGCATTAACTCTATGGAAAATTCACAGGCTTTTTGGAAGAAATATTCAAAGTGTGATCCACATGTTGAACCTTGTTATTATTCGTTTTGGTTTTGCTCCACAAACTTGTCATATTACTCTATGACTACAACTTTCAACTGACAGCAATCACATCCTTTGGGTTGAATAATGGCACCACTTTCTAAAGCCATTGTTTTAATTTCATTTTAATTACGGTAAGTTGTGTATTCACAGAAGCGGTTTTGGTTTGATGTGGATAAGGCCAGTCATTAGAGATATTAACCATAAACCAGGTCAAAACCTTTGCATTTTGACAGTTAAACGGCAGATTCTTCCAATACAAAGCTCATTTTCTCCTTGTCCACTGCTAACCACATGTTTACAGTGTGTGAACTAAGGAGTAAGTTAGAAAATACACTAACAGCAAAGACTATACTTTTGTTATGGCCCCTAATTCAATTCAATTTCCTTCAGCATGTGTTTTCGTAGCGGAATGTAACAAAAAATATGATTAAAATGAAATTGGTTGACACATTTTAAGTTGAAAAACGCAATTTATGTCTGTGTTTTGTAGTCCAAGCTGTTCATTTGATGAAAACGCAGTGGTTTAGAATTGTGTCCATTTCTAATATATATAGTGGCTTAATGTGTCTAATAAAGCAACTTTATTGTTTTACTCACTTTCTGACAGTAAATTTACGATTTGGAAAATGGAAAAGAATGATAATAATAGTGGGAATGACAGAGCATGATTTTCTTTCCCTTCCTGACACTTCAATACACCTAAAATGAAAATTAATGAAAAGCAGAATGACGCATGAAGTAAAGACCACTTGTTTCCGGTCCAAATGACTCTCCAACAAAGCACTTTTCCTCTGCGAGACTCGACATATGATTTAGAATTAGTAAAGCCGAGTCTGTTCTGTCCGTGCGGAGGAGAAGAAGGTGTGAGATAAGAGACGGAGAGCAGGAGTCTGTGATGTGTGAATCGGGTTTAATCCATTTGGCAGCGTCCTTTTCTGTTCGACTGCTCTTCAGTCGCAGCGAGCAGCAAAACCGCACAAGTTTAACCTCTGGAAAAACTGCACTTCTCCTGAGATGAAAGATCTGCTCTTTTCGGAGGGAGAGTTTAGGCCCCGTGTACTACATTTGCGTTCCTTATTTGTGCTAATTCCAGGTAAATAATGCGGTTAGATTTTTGATAATCAAGATTCAGGGCTTTTGCAATCAAACAAAAAGGAACATTTATTTAGTTAGGGATGTCCAAACTATGGCCCAGAGGCAGATGCGGCCCTCCAAACATTTTTTATTGCTAAATTGCCACAAATTGCTATTTATGGCTGCAAGATATGTCACAATTGAATCAAAATCTTAGTATGAACACTCGCTATTGGTAAATTGGACAAGTATAACATATTTACCTTTGCACAACAACAAATGGTCCCGTCTTAATGTGTCTAATTACTTAAAAGTTATCTAGATCTCTACAAACATGTTCTGAAATGTATGAAATTCTTTGCTTACTTTGGCCAATCAGATTTCAGTCTTCTATCAAATTAATGAACAGAATCATACACGGCCAATCGAAGCAGAAAAAGCGCAATAAAAACCATCAATAATCAACTCTTCAGCGGATGTGCCCCTGTAGTTTTCTATCTATTCAGTGTTAGTGGCTGATAAAGTATTCCTATCATAACTAGAGCCCCGCGTCCAGCTAATCAATAACCTAGTGATTGTAAAGTAGTGTTTTCGAACTAAAGACCGTGAGTAGTCTTGTTGGAGCGCTGTGAATCTTTATAACCACTCACCCACGTCTTGTATCAGTGAGCCTGGCCTAAAAGACTCGGAGCCGGGAGCCTCTTGAAAAACTCTTCTTTTCTTGGTTTATCAAACAGCAAAAGGTGCAAATACAAAAGTGGTTCTGCACAAGCTAAGGCAGAAGTGGCAAAAGACCGCCTCGATCTGTAACTCCTCCTTACATCGGGATTTGCAGTTAAACGTTTAACTTTTAGATCTGCTTTAAGCCTTTGAGGACCTTCTTCAGAGTCATTGGCTGCTGTAGCATGGCCCTGTAACCAGAGTCACTCACGCAAACACATTCGGGTAAAAGGCACGAACAAAGCCGTGAAATCAAGTACGAGGTAAACGTTAGCTACCGTTGAGATGACACGTAACAGTCAGAACAACAATAACAAACAATCCAACTACCGTATTTTCCGGAGTATAAGTCGCACCAGCCAAGAAATGCATAATAGAGAAGAAAAAAACAACTCAACAACAACTCTGGAGGTATAGGAAGTGCAGATTCTTCTTCTGCGTCCTCTTGCGATCGTCAGTGTGAAAATAATCAACATGTGAAATGCGGTTGCCAGTGTGAAAATAACGAATAATATCGCATATAAGTCGCTCTGGAGTATAAGTCGCACCCCGGCCAAAACTATGAAAAAAGGACTTATAGTCCGAAAAATACGGTATATGTCTGGCTCACTCGATATGGGCTTCATACCAAACTCCATCATCATAAAACAATTATATATTTTCTTAATAAAATTAGCCATTGCTAATACTGCTAATAATAATGTCAAGTCAGCCTCAATAACAAATATATTGGGATGAAATGGGTATTTTAAGGTTCCTGAGCCTGAATAAAGACAAAGTTCCACGGTTAAATGCATCGTTTGGGCTCATCCTGACCTCGGAAACAAAGGCAGCTGCCGATTCTGGCTTTTGTTTAGCTCAAATGTGTCCCGCCGCTTTGCACATTTCGCTTCAATTTTCAGCCCTCAGTGGAAAAAAAAAATACAATCAAACAATTGTTCTGCCTTTCCATGGGATCTCAAAAGTACCTTGCATTTCAGAACATTTACAATAGTCTATAAAGTACAGACTAAGCAGCATTACTCACTACAAAAAAACCCCACGGAACCACATCTTCTATAGTTTGTAGTTATACCAGCAGCTTTGGCCATTTACCTTTGGAACCACAGAAACGATTTTTGGGGGGAACAAAGAGGACACAAAGTTAGCTCGTGTGTGTGCGCGAGAAGAGGATAAGTTTTCGTTTAGCGTGTGTGCTAATTCCGCCTCCACATGCGGCCGCCCTCTCGCTATTTCCTGCTACCTCTAATCCAGTAATTACTCATTAAGATCGGAATCAGAAGATTATTTGTCGCGGGGTTCATTGGTGCGTGCGCGGAGCAAGTCCTGCATGCCAGATTGTCTATTGCGTGTTATGAAATATAGTCCGCTTTTGCATTCCCCCCTAACAAGCACGCTTTGACTCCTATATGCCGTGTGATTTGATAAGCGAGCTCGCAGTCAGTCACTCAAGATTAGATTCGGCTGTGGGTAAATTAACGGGCATGCGTGGCCAACCACAAATTGCCTGAGAAAGAGTTCGCTTGGCACAAAGGTGTAACTTCGCCGGGCTTTTAATTTGGTGAATTTGACCCAGGGTCCGCCTCCAGAGGTGATACGGACAGTTACAGTTACATTCTTAGTTTGGTAGTGATTTGGCGGCGTTAACACGTTGTTTTGGTCCTAGTTTAATCCCAGTTTAGTCCTGGTGTAGACGCTGTTTGCTCATGGTTTTGTCCTGGTCTAGATTCCCTTTAGTTCCAGGTTTTGCAATATTTATGTTCTGTGTGTATTTGTGTGAACGAATGCTTGGTTGCAGTAGTTGCCTATTTTATCTTAGTAGTATCGTAGTAGTATATGCAGTAGTATATGCAGTAGTGCAAGTTGTAGAGGTAGATAGGGATGTTGAGATTATTTGTTTAATCAGAAATCGTGATTATTCAGGGGACAATACAAAGGTAACAACCAAAACATGATAACAAGTTGTAGTGTAGTGGGAGCAGTAATAGTAGGAGTTGTAGCAGCATTAGTAGCAGGAGCAGTAATAGCAGCAGTAGCAGTAACAGTAGTAGTAGCAGTAGCAGTAACAGTAGTAGTAGTAGTAGCAGTAGCAGTAGCAGTAGCAGTAACAGTAGTAGTAGCAGTAACAGTAGTAGTAGCAGTAGCAGTAACAGTAGTAGTAGTAGTAACAGTAGCAGTAACAGTAGTAGTAGTAGCAGTAGCAGTAGCAGTAGCAGTAGCAGTAACAGTAGTAGTAGCAGTAGCAGTAGCAGTAACAGTAGCAGTAACAGTAGTAGTAGCAGTAACAGTAGTAGTAGCAGTAGCAGTAACAGTAGTAGTAGTAGTAGCAGTAGCAGTAGCAGTAGTAGTAGCAGTAACAGTAGTAGTAGTAGTAACAGTAGCAGTAACAGTAGTAGCAGTAGCAGTAGCAGTAGCAGTAACAGTAGTAGTAGTAGTAGCAGTAGCAGTAGCAGTAGCAGTAACAGTAGTAGTAGCAGTAACAGTAGTAGTAGCAGTAGCAGTAACAGTAGTAGTAGCAGTAACAGTAGTAGTAGCAGTAGCAGTAGCAGTAGCAGTAACAGTAGTAGTAGCAGTAGCAGTAACAGTAGTAGTAGTAGTAGTAGTAGTAGTAACAGTAGCAGTAGCAGTAACAGTAGTAGTAGTAGTAGCAGTAGTAGTAGCAGTAGCAGTAGCAGTAGCAGTAGTAGTAGCAGTAACAGTAGTAGTAGCAGTAGCAGTAGTAGTAGCAGTAACAGTAGTAGTAGCAGTAGCAGTAGCAGTAGCAGTAACAGTAGTAGTAGCAGTAACAGTAGTAGTAGCAGTAGCAGTAGCAGTAGCAGTAGCAGTAGTAGTAGCAGTAACAGTAGTAGTAGCAGTAGCAGTAGCAGTAACAGTAGTAGTAGCAGTAGCAGTAGTAGTAGCAGTAGCAGTAGCAGTAGCAGTAACAGTAGTAGTAGCAGTAACAGTAGTAGTAGCAGTAGCAGTAGCAGTAGCAGTAGTAGTAGCAGTAACAGTAGTAGTAGCAGTAGCAGTAGCAGTAACAGTAGTAGTAGTAGTAGTAGTAGCAGTAGCAGTAGCAGTAGCAGTAACAGTAGTAGTAGTAGTAGTAGTAGCAGTAGCAGTAGCAGTAGCAGTAATAGTAATAGTAATGGTTGTAGTAGTAATCCTGGTGAAGACCATGGCCATCTTCATGATGTCAGGTCATATTTAGTGACATGAATGACAAAATGGCCCTCAAAGCGCTCCACATTAGCGCAGTGTGTTGCATTCAGATGTTACTGAATGTCAGGGTCCTCGAGGGTCCGACTGCGCTCAGACTGGGCTCCGTCTGAGCGCGGGGGCCCGGCCCGGGGGCCCGGCCCGTGGACACGAGACGATGGAGAAAGTGGGACAATCTGAAGAAATTATTTGTGTTTCACCTCATACGGCTGAGGTCAGAGCCTCCCCCACGGACCAGAAACCAATCGTAATAACTGTCTCTCTCTCTCTCCTCTCACTTCATCGCCCCTTCATCTCACTCCTTCGCTTTCTCGCTTCCTCCTTTCTTTCTCTCTTCATCTCTTTCTCTCTCTCTCACACTTGTCTTTTCTCACTCTCCTCTCTCACCTTTCCCCCTCTCTCTTGCCATCTCCTGATTACTCTTCATCTCTTTCCCTCTCATACTCTCTTCTCTTTTCTGACTCTCATTTTCCCTCTCGCTCTCTATCCTCGTTCTTTCTCTCTTTTGCTCTCTTTTCATCTTTTTCTCTCTCACACTCTTCTTTTATCACTCCCTTTCTCCCTTTTTTCTCCCTCTTGCTGTCTTTCTATCTCCATAACTTGTCATCTCTCTCTCTCACGCCCTTTTCTCTTTTCTGACTCTCATTTTCCCTCTCTCTCTCTCTCTCTCTCTCTCTCTCTCGCTCTCTCTCTCTCTCTCTCTCTCTCTGTCTATACTCTTTATCTTTCTTGTTCTCTTTCTCTTTATTGCTCTTCATCACTTTCTCTCCCACACACTTCTCTTCTCACTCTCCTTTCTCACTTTTTATCTCTCTGTCCTCACTCTTCCTCTCTCACCCTCTCTTCTCTTTTCTCACTCTCGTTTTCCCTCTTGCTCTCGCTCTCATCTTTATTTCTCTATTCCTTCCTCTTTTCTTTCTCCCTCTCTTCATTGCTCTCAATCCCTTTCGCTCACTCTCTTTTTCTCTATCCCTCCTTCTTTTTCTCCTCACTTCATCGCACAATTGCTCCTCGTTCTTTGTTTCTCTCTCTCACACACATACTTCTTATCTCTTCATCGTTGACCATCATTTCTCTCTCTGTCCCTCCCTCTCCTTACTCACCTTATCGCCCTTCATCCTCTTTATATATCTCTCTATTTCCCCTTCATTACCCTTCATCTATCTCTGTCTCTTGCTCCTTTTCCCTTTCTCTCTCTCTGCCTCTCCCTCTTCCTCTTCATTGCCTTTCATCTCTCTCCTGTCTCTTTCTTATTCTCATCGCCTCCCTTTTCTCTCCAAACTTTATCACCCTTCACCTTCTCCTCTCTCTGATTCCCTGTTTCCCTCTCTCTTTCTCCATCCACCCTCCATTTATCTTCTCTCTTCTCCCTCTCCATCCACCTTCAATCTCTCTCTTCTCCCTCTCCATCCACCTTCCATCTCTCTCTCTCTTCTCCTTCTCCATCCACCCTCCATCTCTTCTCTCTCTTCTCCCTCTCCATCCATCCACCATCTCTTATCTCTCTTCTCCCTCTCCATCCACCCTCCATCTCTTCTCTCTCTTCTCCCTCTCCATCCACCCTCCATCTCTTCTCTCTCTTCTCCCTCTCCATCCATCCACCATCTCTTATCTCTCTTCTCCCTCTCCATCCACCCTCCATCTCTTCTCTCTCTTCTCCCTCTCCATCCACCCTCCATCTCTTCTCTCTCTTCTCCCTCTCCATCCACCCTCCATCTCTTTCTCTTCTCCCGCTCCATCCACCCTCCATCTCTTATCTCTCTTCTCCCTCTCATCCATCCTCCATCTCTTCTCTCTCTTCTCCCTCTCCATCCACCCTCCATCTCTTCTCTCTCTTCTCCCTCTCCATCCACCCTCCATCTCTCTCTCTCTTCTCCCTCTCCATCCACCCTCCATCTCTTTCTCTCTTCTCCCTCTCCATCCACCCTCCATCTCTCTCTCTCTTCTCCCTCTCCATCCACCCTCCATCTCTTTCTCTCTTCTCCCGATCCATCCACCCTCCATCTTTCTCTCTCTTCTCTCTCTTCTCCCTCTCCATCCACCCTCCATCTCTCTCTCTCTTCTCCCTCTCCATCCACCCTCCATCTCTCTCTCTCTTCTCCCTCTCCATCCACCCTCCATCTCTTTCTCTCTTCTCCCGATCCATCCACCCTCCATCTCTCTCTCTCTTCTCTCTCTTCTCCCTCTCCATCCACCCTCCATCTCTCTCTCTCTTCTCCCTCTCCATCCACCCTCCATCTCTTTCTCTCTTCTCCCGATCCATCCACCCTCCATCTCTCTCTCTCTTCTCTCTCTTCTCCCTCTCCATCCACCTTCCATCTCTCTCTCTCTTCTCCTTCTCCATCCACCCTCCATCTCTTTTGCTCTTCTCCCTCTCCATCCACCTTCCATCTCTCTCTCTCTTCTCCCTCTCCATCCACCCTCCATCTCTTTCTCTCTTCTCCCGATCCATCCACCCTCCATCTCTCTCTCTCTTCTCTCTCTTCTCCCTCTCCATCCACCTTCCATCTCTCTCTCTCTTCTCCTTCTCCATCCACCCTCCATCTCTTTTGCTCTTCTCCCTCTCCATCCACCTTCCATCTCTCTCTCTCTTCTCCCTCTCCATCCACCCTCCATCTCTCTCTTCTCCAGTGTAAAACCTTAGCAGGGATTTGTGACCACATCATCTCCCTCTCGTCCGACTCGCTGGTGTCTCAGTCGGCCCATCTGGAGGTCGTCCATCTCACCAGCATCTTACCCAACGAAGGCCTGGTATGAACACACACGATAGACACACCGATACACACACCGATACACACACCAATACACACACCGATACACACACAAATACATACACAAATACATGCTTGACTTCACACAGATGGACTCAAGCTGGATAGAATTAGCAAATGTTGTTGCAAATAAAGCTGCTTAACATGTTGTTTTTTAATACGTTTTGTCATATTTATGTCTCTTGGGAACATACTTGAGTTGAAGTATTGAAGTAATCGAAAGTAAACTGATAACTGGCTAATGATTAAACATATTTAGTATAATTCCAAGGAGACCATAAGACTAAAGTACAGCTCTTGTTTTAAACTAAATTCACTTTTATTTATTATTTTATTTATTTATTTTTTATTATTTTATTATTTTATTATTTTATTTATTTATTTATTTATTACACAATCTGGTATATTAGAGAAATAGCCAAAACCAAGAATATGACTGTACTATTTTACTAGGACTTGGTCTTTTTTCAAGTTTTCTCTAATATACAAATAAGTAAACTATACTAATACATGAACAACTTGAGTAACTTGAAATGGAAATGTACCTCTTAAATTCCACCTAAAATGCTTTCCATGTGGCTGATTTTAAATGTCGAATGTCTCTCCCCCTCGTTCTTGTGATGCAGGGGATGTATATCAAATCCACGTACGACGGACTCCACGTCATCACCGGCACCACAGAGAACGTAAGCTTCCTCTTTCGCTCGGGCCCAAACCAGACTCGTGGCATTTACAGTTTGTTGTGCGATAAAGCCGTCTCCCCGTGTCCTCAAATGTCTCGCTTTCTCTCTCTTTCTTTCCCGCTCTTCTTTCCATCTACCTCTCTCCTCCTCTGTTTTTCCCTCTTACTCCTCTCTTCTCCCCCCTTCGCTCTATATCTGTCCCTCGTCTCTCTGTGTTTCTCCTTTTCTTTCACCCCTTCTCCCTCTTTTGTCCTACTTTCTCTGTCTCTCTCTCTCTCCCTCTGTCTTTCTCCCTTTCCCTCCCCCCTGACTCTCTTTTTCTCTCATTCTTTCTCTCTTCTTTCCATCTACCTCTCTCCTCCTCTGTTTTTCCCTCTTATTCCTCTCCTCTGTTCCCTTCGCTCTATCTCTGCCCCTCGTCTCTCTGTGTTTCTCCTTTTCTTTCACCCCTTCTCCCTCTTTTGTCCTCCCGCCTCTTACTTTCTCTCTTTCTCTCTCTGTCTTTTCCCTTTTCCTCCCCTCCTGACTCTCTTTCTCTTTCATTCTTTCTCTCTTCTTTCCATCTACCTTTCTCCTCCTCTGTTTTTCTCTCGTACCCCTCTCCTCTGTTCCCTTCGCTCTATCTCTGCCCCTCGTCTCTCCTTTTCTTTCACCCCTTCGCCCTGTATTGTCCCCCCGCCTCTTTCTCTCTCTCTCTCACTCTCTCTCTCTCTCTCTCTCCCTCTCTCTCTCTCTCTCTCTCTCTCTCTCTCTCTCTTTCTCTCTCTCTCTCTCTCATTTTTTCTCTCTCTCATCTCCGTCTACCTCTCTCCTCCTCTGTCCATCTCTCTTACCCCTCTCTTCTGCCCCCTTCGCTCTATATATGCCCCTCATCTCTCTGTGTCTCTCCTTCTCTCTCACCCCTTCTCCCTCTTTCATCCCCTCCTGCCGTTTTTTTCTCTCTCGCTCTCTCGCTGCCTTTTCCCTTTCCCTCCCGCCTGGCTCTCTTTCTCTCTCATTCTTTCACTCTCTTCTTTCCATCTGTCTCTCTCCTCTATTTTTCTCTTACCCGTCTCCTCTCTACCCTTCGCTCTATCTCTGCCCCTCATCTCTCTGTATCTTTCTCTGTGTCTCTCTTTCTCTCTCATCCCTTCTCCCACTTTTGTCCCCCTTGCCTCTTTCTCTCTATCTCTTTTGCTATCTCTTTCTCTGTGTCTTTCTCCCTTTTGCTCCTCCCTGACTCTTTGTCTCTCTATCTCTCTCTCTCCCTCTCTCTCTCTCTCTCTCTCTCTCTCTCTCTCTCTTTGTGTCTTTCTCCCTTTCCCTCCCCCCTGACTCTCCCTCTCTCTCTTTGTGTCTTTCTCCCTTTCCCTCCCCCTGACTCTCTCTCTCTCTCTCTCTCTCTCTGTCTCTCGCTGTCTTTCTCCCTTTCCCTCCCCCCGACTCTCTCTCTCTTTCTCTCTCTTTCCCTCCCCCCTGACTCTCTGTCTCTCTATCTCTCGCTGTCTTTCTCTCTTTCCCTCCCCCTGACTCTCTCTCTCTCTCTCTCTCTCTCTCTCTTTGTGTCTTTCTCCCTTTCCCTCCCCCCTGACTCTCCCTCTCTCTCTTTGTGTCTTTCTCCCTTTCCCTCCCCCTGACTCTCTCTCTCTCTCTCTCTCTCTCTCTCTCTTTGTGTCTTTCTCCCTTTCCCTCCCCCCTGACTCTCCCTCTCTCTCTTTGTGTCTTTCTCCCTTTCCCTCCCCCTGACTCTCTCTCTCTCTCTCTCTCTCTCTCTCTCTCTCTCTCTCTCTCTCTCTCTCTCAGTCTCTCGCTGTCTTTCTCCCTTTCCCTCCCCCCGACTCTCTCTCTCTTTCTCTCTCTTTCCCTCCCCCCTGACTCTCTGTCTCTCTGTCTCTCTGTCTCTCGCTGTCTTTCTCTCTTTCCCTCCCCCTGACTCTCTCTCTCTCTCTCTCTTTCCCTCCCCCCTGACTCTCTCTCTCTCTCTCTCTCTCTCTCTTTCCCTCCTCCCTGATTCTCTGTCTCTCTCTCTCTCCTCAGTCTCCGGCCGACCTGTGCAAGAAGATCCATGCAGGTGACGAGGTCATCCAGGTCAATCATCAGACAGTGGTGAGCCTCAGAACCTCTAAACTATTCTGACTTTCCCAGATGGAAGTACTCGAACTATGTAGAAAAATAAATGCATTTTTGCATAACTATATAAACCATCCCTGCAAGTACGTTACGTTACTATTTGCACTACTACTACCACTACTACTATGCTTTTTAATTAAAATATCTGAATGTTGCCCTCTTAGACACCATAGGGAAATAAACCACTCATTTCCAGATGTACAGAAATGTCTCCTCTTAGTCAAATTAGTAAAAGTACTTTAATTAAAGCTCTCCTCGTCAGAAGTCACACATGTTCAAGTCTTCTCGATTCTCTCATACCGCTGCTGCTTTTGCCATGCACCATTCTGTGTTGTTTTTTAATCTTTTCCCGCTGTTCTTCTCTTGTTTTGGGTTTCATTTAGCTAATTTTTCACCAATTCTAATGCAGACCTATAGTCATGTTGTGCTGTGTGCTGTGTGTCCATCTCCTTTTTCTAACCTCATCACTGATTTCCTTCAATCCAGTTTATATTTAATGGTGTTATTGGTTGCACGTTGCTGCCTGCAGATTTTCCGATGTATTTCCGATGTATTCTTAGGCATTTGCTCTGAAGTGCACGTAGTTTCTTCTCTTCTTCCTTGGTGATCTCCCACGTTGCCGCTTGAACAATAGCGCCTCCTCTTGTGAACCACACTAAAAGTCTTATGTAAACAGCTTCAAAACTGGACAAAATGAACTAGGTTTAAAAGCGACGCATGCATTTTCGCCCGTGCTTTTTGTGTCCATATAGAGCGAGATTTGCGCGTGTGCTGCCTCCTCGGCGCTTTGTGAGCTGTGATTGTGTCTCTATGTGGGCTAATGAAGTTTGGAGCTGCCGCAGATTATAGGCCGCTTGTTGCCAAACCTTTTGAATTTGATACGATTGCCTCCTCCCCGTTCGTCCCGAGGTCCATTCAACTCCTGTCACGCAAAAACTGAACAAGATGTTTAGTATAAAATGTGAATTAATGTCCTATTTTCCCTCACGTAGCTGACGTTGTAGTTTATAGTGTGATTCATTGACGTGCCTTAGCGCTAAGAAAGTCTTTTTCTGTGACGTTTGCATGTTCTCCTTGTGTCTGGGTTGGTTCCTCGAGCTAAATCGTGCAAAGTTAGATACTCCTCGATGCCAAGATGTTGGATCCACTAAAAAAACAAACTGTATTTGATCTGGAACCAAGAATAAAACATAAAACTAACATCCTGCAACACATTTAAAAATAGATTTGCGAAGAGATTAAAGAACAAACTACATTACATTGCAGAAAATCATTACAGTCCCATCTCTCTTACTCAGCTGCGACGCTGCTTTTATGTCTATTCGAGAGGTTTTTGTTTGAGTCCAACTTCAGAAACCGGACAGACTCGCCGCTTTAGTAAAAAAAAAGTGTGGATTTTTGCTCGAATAACAAAGTGATTGTTTGAAGAGACGGCATAATTATATGGAGGTAATAGCATCTGGGAAAATAATGAAGACTCTTGGGGATCGAAAAACCTCTTCAGCAGCAGTTTACGCGGTATCCCTGTATTTATTTACTTTTTTGGTTGGCCTCGTCGACTCCCTTTTGCTTCCTGCGTATTTGCATAACACAAGCATTTTAAACTGGCCTCATTAGACTGGTTTTGTGGAGCGACACCGTAGCGGATAAACACTGATGTTATGCAATGTCAAACTTTCTTTTAGATCATTGGCAGAAAGGCTTATTTAAATAGCATAATGTAAAACATCTCAGGACAAACTTTTATTTTTCTAGAACGTTACACAAAACCCACAATAAAATAGTCTGGGAATAGAACCAGAAAACTACTGGTTAAATGCTTTGTTAAAGATCGTTTCTGCAAGGTTTACATTTGCATTGTTCTCTGTTCTAAAACATTGCACAGCACGGTCGATTGATTTCAAGATAATTAAGCTTTACATTGGCTAAAACACCAAATTTAAATATTTATTGATTATTTTTAACTACAAGAAGTATTCATAGTACTTGTAGTACTTGTATGTGGGTGAATAGGTCAGAAAGCGTGATCTGAGTGATACAAAATGTGCACTGTTGCCATAGCAATTAACAATTCAAGGCACAATATTATATCTTCTAAATGGTTAAATGTCCTAAAAAATTCTCTATAACAGGAAGTTAAAACCCATGATTAAGTCAGGATGGTTAGTCACATTCACTTGAGTAACTTTCTGTAGAAAAAAATAAGTTTTTAGAGTAGTTTCTTTTACTTCTACTTATGTAATATTTAGTTTGAAGTAAACATACACTTACTTAATTAAATATTTTGGATACTCACTATAAGTAAGTCTATAATAGTGACAAAAGCATTATGCGCCTCTTAAAAATGACAGAATCTGTGCCTTAAGTTCTGTCTCTTTAATAAATTAACTCATAAATCATAAACCAGACCTAAAATACATATACAAAATGCAACACGCTTTACTTTTATTTGAGTAATATCATTTTAAAGTTAAACATTACTCTACTCCACATCTGTGACTAATATATAATCATTTAATTATTAAATTTTCAGATATCAGACATGGTGACTCAGAAGAATCATTACATTTTAGTTTCATCTTAAGGAAATATAAAGCTACTTTACGAGAAGAATATGAGTATTTTATGTATCCACAACTGCTGTGTATTGATCCACAGTCCCGGGACGGTTCCCCACAGAACCAGGACCGCAATAAATCCAAGTAATAAATGTGGCTCTATTTCTGTCCCATTTGGGTCTGTGAATCCCGTCCAAAATAAACGGCCGCGTCCTTGTGCGCCCTCGCTCTGCCTCTTCTGGGGGCCCCACGCGCTCCTGTTTGAACTGGGACGGAGCGATCGGGGCCGACACTTGCTGCTCGTCATTATGTCAAGAATAGGGTCAAGGCTCTGTCCTCCCGACTGCGTGTGGCGAGTCTCTGTGGACTTTTACAGTGGTCCAGAGCCCGCCACGAGGCCTGCGAGTGTGAGACAGTCAAACCAGAGAAGTCAGCGCTCTGCTCCACCGGCTTTTTATCACAATATGGCCGACGCTGCAGATTCGAGCCGAAACCGGTGCTACAGCAACTAACAGTCTATAATCTGTACTAGTCTGAAAGATGAACGTTGTAGTACCGTAGATGTAGCTTGCTTGCAGTTTTTGTGGAGCTAAAGCTGCAGATTTCTCTCATACTTGGGGCGTACGGGTGTAATATTATGACCGCTGACAGCTTGAGTAGCTCTTCATCACGGATACTGTTAGCAAATGGGATAATTGAGGCATGGTGAATTTTGCACTCAAACCTGATGTTTTAGGACAAAGAAAAAGTGCTGAAAAAGAAGGATTATAGTGACAGTTAAAGCTTTCAAACTGCGAAAGGAAGATGTACGTTTTGTAAGGATTTGACAAGAGTGTGCGACAAGATCCTGTAGGATATAGTATTGTGCACATTATCTCGTGAAATGTTCTTCCTTGTGCTTATATTTGGATTAAACACAACAACAAAAGGGTGTAAAAGCTGGTGAGTGGCACATTTTGAGAAGCTATAGTTCCAAAAAGCTGTGCTACAATGACAACAACCAAACAGCACTATACGGTATATTTCTTCAAAATCTTGTCTCTTGTGTCTCGTCCCGACCACAAACGTGTTCAAATCCTCGGTCCTCTGGGTTTACTTTAGACAAAATACTTAACATAGGAATATGAGAATACAGTTGTGTATCTTAGCTTGAATAGACAATAGGACAGAACTGAAACCTGTTTTGTTTTGCGTGTAATAATCCAACATAATGTGCTAATAAGATCCAACACAAGTTATTTAATGTTGGTTCTGTTAAATAAAAACAAAGTATCAACCTTATTAGCATTGTATTTCCTTTACTGTTTGGTCATTTAGGCACTTTACAAAAAATGTAATCAATCAATAACAAAATGAGCCCAGCAGCCAAATGTTTACTGTGCCTATACCATTTTTTTTGATTAATTAGTATCATTATTACTACAAAAATGACATAAAATGTACATATTATCAGCCAAATATGCCAATTAACTCAAAACTGCCAACCATCAACAACTACAATACTACTAACCGTCTATGCATGTATTTATTGTATGTATTTAGCTACTTTTCCTTCGTGGTCGGTTGTCAGATTTCAGAATTGCATCATCTTCTGTCCTATAGGCTTCACCTCATCATAATTACCTACGTCACTGCTTTTGCCGGTTCCATTTCCCACTAGGTCTTTGTTAAAGCCCCGCCTCTCTGCGTCCTCAGGTGGGCTGGCAGCTGAAGAACCTGGTAAACGCCCTCAGAGAAGACCCATGCGGCGTCATCCTCACGCTGAAGAAAAGGCCCCAGAACACGCTCAGCTCCACCCCCGCACTGCTCCGAAACGTGCGCTGGAAGCCCCTCGGCCTGCAGGTACGGCCCCTTTAAGTCGCCATGATGTCACTCTGCTACTGGATGTTATTTCATGTCTTTGATGTCCGTATATTTACACTTCAGTATCAGTTTCTGCAGTATTAGACTATGTTTTCTGGCTTTCAGAATGATGAGAGCATAGAATTGGAGTCATAATGATTGATGAATGTTTGAATGTTGCATAAAACAGAAAGAGATGGGTCAATAAACAATAATAACGCCATAAAAAGTGTAGACACTGAACGATTGTGGTACATTTTGTGTCTGGGTGATAAGATAATCGTCATTATACCACCAGAACGTGCAGAACAAAGTACTTTAATAGTTTTTAAACATGGCACTTGTTTATATGAAATTATAATTATTAATACTTTAAAGGCGGTATGGACGATTTTTCGGCGATTTGAGAACGCAGGCGGAAGTGTGCATGCGCATTCCCCCGTGCGGACTGATACAACACACACGTGCGTTTGTTTATTTCTTCACTTCTGCGTCAGCTCGAACTGTCTTTCTCCGTCTTCATTTTGCCCCATACACTGAGGGAACTATATTATGATAGATCCATGCGCTTAGGCACGCGGAAACGTGGGGACGAGCCTGACGCGGCTGCAGGTGAGCGGTAGGTGCGTTTTATGATTGATACGTGGCAGGACAAATGATTTATCCACGCCACGAGGAAATATGATAAAAAAATTTGCTGAAAAAAATCGTCCATACCACCTTTAAAGTCATTTATCTTGCAGTTAAATGACTTTAAAACTGATCTTATCCCTCTCGGAGTTCAGATGGGCAAGATTAAACTATAAGAAAAACACATTAGTATAAAAAAGATAAATAAATAAAGAGGTAAAATAAAATATTGGAGGACTTTAAAACAACACAAACTTCTGCAAAAAGCAATGAGTGACGCCCTTAACTAATTTGAGGTGATTTTGTTGTTTGGACCACTGATGTTGTCCGTTTCCCAGACTGAAATAAACAAACCTTTTTTATTTGTAGTTTTTTTATACAAACAGAGAATTCAAATGACCTTCTTTCACGTTGTCATTATGTGAGGCAAATAATGACTTTAATCCTTTTCGGAATAAGGCTGTAACATAACACAATGTGTAAAAAAGTGAAGTGCTGCGAATACACGGATGCAGTAATTGGGCAATCATTCGACTTTCAAAACTGAGAGCTGCACGGAAAAGATAGACGCAGCAGCCAAAATGAACACACGTTTGCAGAAATATTAAGAATATCCTTGTTGTTGCTATGTACAAACCCTTATTGTTGTGATGGAAGAGTTGGAGAGAGTTGTTCTTGGCAGGTTTTTTAACAGTGATTTAATTAAATAAGATGTCTTCACAAAATTGTATTAGTGGCAACTTCATCGATTGTAATATTGAGCTGAATCTTGGCTTAAGTGTGTTTAATTTGTGAGGTTGAAAGGTCAGTGTGGAACAGAATCCATCTCCCTCGCTGTGTACGAATCCCACACGGAGTCTCAGTCCAACACCAGAGTCACCGAGTTGAAATAGTGTTGATGGAGGAAGCTAAGGGAGGTGCTATTGTTCTTCTGCTCCACCTCTATTTACGCTTGAAATATAAGGAAATATAAGGAAAATCAACAAAGTAATATTTATTATCTTATTTATTATCATCTCTGAAGCGTCTTTAATGTGATGTATCCCAAATTGTGTTGTCACGATACTACAATGTCAAACTCGATTCTCGATTTGCATATTACTACAAAGATAGTTAAAAAATGGCTCTTTTTAGGTTTTAAATGGGGCGGCACAATCATCGCACTATTGTAATATTGGCTGACGCAGTTATCGATATCGCAACAACCAAAATATATCGCAATAGGTCCTCCTTTAGAGTATGTGTTTTAAATGGAAATAGAATAGTGTCCTAAATTAGACTTGATTTACCGATAATCTCTTTTTTGTGTTTGATTTTTCTTTTTTGTATTTCATAGATAAAGTATATATTTAGTCTAGTTTTGATACTAGTTTCAGCATCGATTGTAATCTGATTTCCGATACTTTTGACAACTCTAATCACAAAATTATGTATTTGAATTCAACTATTGCTATATTTTTTTAGTATCGCCATAACAAAAGGATAAAGTCAGTCAAAAAACAAATAAATAGTTCAATAGCTCAATTTTACTCAACGCTGGAAATTGAATAGTGTCCTAAATTAGACTAGACTAGTATTTCATAGATAAAGTATATATTTAGTCTAGTTTCGATACTAGTTTCAGCATCGATTTTAATCTGATTTCCGATACTTTTGACAACTCTAATCACAAAATTATGTATTTGAATTCAACTATTGCTATATTTTTTTCAGTATCGCCATAATAAAAGGATAAAGTCAGTCAAAAAACAAATAAATGTTCAATAGCGCAATTTTACTCAACGCTTTCGTGATCCAACTGCATCAAGTGGATTCACTGTTACCGCGGTGACTCGGTGGGCTTGTATGGAGGGCTGTGCCGGTGTCGTCTGCAACGGCGCCCACCACCACCCCTCACGCCACCTGCCTCACCCTCAGCGGGACGCCCCCCTCGCCCTCAGCGGGACGCCCCCCTCGCCCTCAGCGGGACGCCCCCCTCGCGCTCTCCAGGGTCCTTAACTGATGCAATGACACGCCGCTCTTTACGCATGGCTGTACCGCCCGTTCAACACGGGAGCAGGAAATTGAATTTTGACCTCCATTCTGCGGCGCCCTTTATTGACACGCTTCTGAAAGGCCCGTTCGCCGCTATGTAAATGCACTCGCCGGCGTCACGCTTTGTGTCTCCACGTGAACGACACACGGAGAGACGCCAAACATCATCGGCCTCTGCGACATCATGCACATTTATATAAGATACCTTTTTACGTGGCGGAAAACGATGGGCGGGATCAACATCGGACACGTTATGTGCGGTGATAAACTTCAACTTTTAGAGATAAACTGCTGCTATGTTGATATGGCATGAAAAAAAATAATAAAAAGGAATATAATTTTTTTACTTCTATTGATCAATCACAGCTTAAAGTGAATTGCATGTTTTATTTTTTGAAACAAATGATTTCAGAAACATAAATAAGACTTTAACACACGCTTGAATCACACAAAATTAGCGCTGGAATGATTAAATGGAGTAATTGTGACAAGTCGACTATTATAATATAATCTTAATTGTATTTAATGAGTAACTGAGTCCAGATGACTACAACTGAAGCTTTTTCTACAATGTATTTAATGATCATTGTCGTTAACAGTAATATTAATTAATGTTTGTCATGTGTTTACTATGAGGCTTTAATACATCAAAATGTGACCTTTTAATTGAAGGTCACAAGTGAATGTACTCCTTGTGGAAGCCTTCAGTCACCATGTTTGTTAAAAGAAATTCTAAAACGCTCATTGTGCAATAGAAATAATCATTTGACTTGTCGACTGATTGTAAAATAATTACTGACTTGTCGACTACTAAAATAATTGTTAGTTCCAGCCCTGCTCAAAATACAAACGAGTGGGTTGACGACAATGTTTTAAAGCTCTTAAACGTCTATTTTGCACAATATGTCTCCATTTCGCTGCCTTGAAACAACAACAAAACCGATACTAGTGCGAAAACAACTGACCAAAAAGAGTCGCACATCCCATTATGTCATTACAAAAGATATAAAGCAGTTTGCATAAAAGTATTCCAGTCATAATAACACATCTGTGGCAGAAATGTGATGTTTGTAGCAGGTTTTCCTCAATTAGACCTCACGTACAGCACATTCCTTCAGCGCGTCGATAACTGATCTTAGACCTTGACTTTTTTGTGAAAACGGAAACCTGGTTTGAAAGTGAACGCCGCTGTAATAAGGGAAATGTAATCCCCGTCTCGCATGAAATCCCATCCGCACCGGTCCAATAGTGTCAGCCGGAGATATAATAACACGACTTGAACTTTCTGGCACAGGAAGTGTAGCGCGGAGTAATGTGAGGTCAGCGCGGGTCCGTCTGAGGTCCGGCTTTATTCAACCTTTGGCCCCGGAGGCCGGCTCATCCTCCAAAGGACTAAATGTTTAATGTAAGCGGGAGCGGCGCGTCGGGGCGTGGTCACAGTCCCGTGTTTTTATCTAGAGACGAGCCCCAGACCGGGAAATATCACACAAGGTCAGCAAAGGGCAAACGGGATTAAAGCCACGGCTCTCAGACTTCGGCTTCATGTCCAGTCTTCAACGTGCGGTTTAACTGTAGACCTGGTTTAAGTGTAGACCTGGTTTAAGTGTAGAACTGGTTTAAGTGTAGACCTGGTTTAAGTGTAGACCTGGTTTAAGTGTAGACCTGGTTTAAGTGTAGACCTGGTTTAAGTGTAGTCCTGGTTTAAGTGTAGAACTGGTTTAAGTGTAGAACTGGTTTAAGTGTAGAACTGGTTTAAGTGTAGACCTGGTTTAAGTGTAGAACTGGTTTAAGTGTAGTCCTGGTTTAAGTGTAGACCTGGTTTAAGTGTAGACCTGGTTTAAGTGTAGACCTGGTTTAACTGTAGACCTGGTTTAAGTGTAGAACTGGTTTAAGTGTAGAACTGGTTTAAGTGTAGTCCTGGTTTAAGTGTAGTCCTGGTTTAAGTGTAGAACTGGTTTAAGTGTAGAACTGGTTTAAGTGTAGTCCTGGTTTAAGTGTAGTCCTGGTTTAAGTGTAGAACTGGTTTAAGTGTAGACCTGGTTTAAGTGTAGACCTGGTTTAAGTGTAGAACTGGTTTAAGTGTAGTCCTGGTTTAAGTGTAGTCCTGGTTTAAGTGTAGAACTGGTTTAAGTGTAGACCTGGTTTAAGTGTAGACCTGGTTTAAGTGTAGACCTGGTTTAAGTGTAGTCCTGGTTTAAGTGTAGTCCTGGTTTAAGTGTAGAACTGGTTTAAGTGTAGACCTGGTTTAAGTGTAGACCTGGTTTAAGTGTAGACCTGGTTTAAGTGTAGACCTGGTTTAAGTGTAGAACTGGTTTAAGTGTAGACCTGGTTTAAGTGTAGACCTGGTTTAAGTGTAGTCCTGGTTTAAGTGTAGACCTGGTTTAAGTGTAGTCCTGGTTTAAGTGTAGACCTGGTTTAAGTGTAGTCCTGGTTTAAGTGTAGACCTGGTTTAAGTGTAGACTTGGTTTAAGTGTAGACCTGGTTTAAGTGTAGTCCTGGTTTAAGTGTAGACCTGGTTTAAGTGTAGACCTGGTTTAAGTGTAGACCTGGTTTAAGTGTAGACCTGGTTTAAGTGTAGACCTGGTTTAAGTGTAGTCCTGGTTTAAGTGTAGAACTGGTTTAAGTGTAGACCTGGTTTAAGTGTAGAACTGGTTTAAGTGTAGACCTGGTTTAAGTGTAGTCCTGGTTTAAGTGTAGAACTGGTTTAAGTGTAGAACTGGTTTAAGTGTAGACCTGGTTTAAGTGTAGAACTGGTTTAAGTGTAGTCCTGGTTTAAGTGTAGAACTGGTTTAAGTGTAGACCTGGTTTAAGTGTAGTCCTGGTTTAAGTGTAGACCTGGTTTAAGTGTAGACCTGGTTTAAGTGTAGTCCTGGTTTAAGTGTAGTCCTGGTTTAAGTGTAGAACTGGTTTAAGTGTAGACCTGGTTTAAGTGTAGACCTGGTTTAAGTGTAGAACTGGTTTAAGTGTAGTCCTGGTTTAAGTGTAGACCTGGTTTAAGTGTAGAACTGGTTTAAGTGTAGTCCTGGTTTAAGTGTAGTCCTGGTTTAAGTGTAGACCTGGTTTAAGTGTAGAACTGGTTTAAGTGTAGTCCTGGTTTAAGTGTAGACCTGGTTTAAGTGTAGAACTGGTTTAAGTGTAGTCCTGGTTTAAGTGTAGACCTGGTTTAAGTGTAGAACTGGTTTAAGTGTAGTCCTGGTTTAAGTGTAGACCTGGTTTAAGTGTAGAACTGGTTTAAGTGTAGTCCTGGTTTAAGTGTAGACCTGGTTTAAGTGTAGAACTGGTTTAAGTGTAGACCTGGTTTAAGTGTAGACCTGGTTTAAGTGTAGACCTGGTTTAAGTGTAGTCCTGGTTTAAGTGTAGACCTGGTTTAAGTGTAGACCTGGTTTAAGTGTAGAACTGGTTTAAGTGTAGTCCTGGTTTAAGTGTAGTCCTGGTTTAAGTGTAGACCTGGTTTAAGTGTAGTCCTGGTTTAAGTGTAGACCTGGTTTAAGTGTAGACCTGGTTTAAGTGTAGAACTGGTTTAAGTGTAGACCTGGTTTAAGTGTAGACCTGGTTTAAGTGTAGAACTGGTTTAAGTGTAGACCTGGTTTAAGTGCAGTCCTGGTTTAAGTGTAGACCTGGTTTAAGTGTAGACCTGGTTTAAGTGTAGTCCTGATTTAAGTGTAGACCTGGTTTAAGTGTAGTCCTGGTTTAAGTGTAGACCTGGTTTAAGTGTAGACCTGGTTTAAGTGTAGAACTGGTTTAAGTGTAGACCTGGTTTAAGTGTAGACCTGGTTTAAGTGTAGACCTGGTTTAAGTGTAGACCTGGTTTAAGTGTAGAACTGGTTTAAGTGTAGACCTGGTTTAAGTGTAGTCCTGGTTTAAGTGTAGACCTGGTTTAAGTGCAGTCCTGGTTTAAGTGTAGACCTGGTTTAAGTGTAGACCTGGTTTAAGTGTAGAACTGGTTTAAGTGTAGACCTGGTTTAAGTGTAGTCCTGATTTAAGTGTAGACCTGGTTTAAGTATAGTCCTGGTTTAAGTGTAGACCTGGTTTAAGTGTAGACCTGGTTTAAGTGTAGTCCTGATTTAAGTGTAGACCTGGTTTAAGTGTAGTCCTGGTTTAAGTGTAGACCTGGTTTAAGTGTAGTCCTGGTTTAAGTGTAGACCTGGTTTAAGTGTAGAACTGGTTTAAGTGTAGACCTGGTTTAAGTGTAGTCCTGGTTTAAGTGTAGACCTGGTTTAAGTGCAGACCTGGTTTAAGTGTAGACCTGGTTTAAGTGTAGTCCTGGTTTAAGTGTAGTCCTGGTTTAAGTGTAGACCTGGTTTAAGTGCAGACCTGGTTTAAGTGTAGTCCTGGTTTAATTAAAAATATATATATATATAATAATAATAAACTATATAATTAATTTAAATAAATAAAAAATAAAAGGGTGTAGGGGCAAAACGAGTGGGGAAGGATAGGGGTACAGTTCAGAGTTCCAGAATGTTAACATACATTTGCACACATATACATACATACATATGTATACATATTGCTACACATATTCAGTAACATACTGTATACTTAGGCTTATTAGCGCCCCTGCAGCATGTACACCCATACAGCCATCAGCACGGATATACACATAGATGTAGATATATTCAAGTTCATCATTTACACTATATAAGTGGCAAATGGCCGGTTCTGACTTTTGAAGGCCGAACTTTGTCATTTTGTCCGACGCGGCAGAGGCAAAAGCAAATACGACACTGTTTGAGGGCGTTAAGAGGCAGAGGGTGAGGGCCTGTCTGTCTCGTCAGGCCCAGTGTTGCGCGGCTGCTATTTATAACCTCACATAGGCCTAATTCATTTCCATGGCCAGTGCTTTCATCTCTGCTCTCTGTGCGCTCGGCTGCCCGTGGTGTTTTTGTTTATGGTTCGACAGGACGATCCTCCCGCTGTCTTGATGTTAACGATTTGTATTTTGTCAGCACCTTTGTCTTTTGCCTTGTCTTTTGTTCTTGCAACCGGGAGATACAGGGAAATGCACTTGCTATTTTGTAGATATGCAAAATTAGAATATTGATTGCAAAGTCTCCATGAAAGATGATAAAACAATTTTTAAAAACGCTGCCAAAGAGTAATCACAAAAACAAGCTTGCAGTGTAATATTGGTGATGTTTCTGCACTTAATCGTGACAATCCGTTCCATAATATTTTCTGATTATCGCCATAATAATCATGAAAAGCAGCATTACCAAACATTTCTAAGATAAAAGAGGATTTTGTTTACTACCTCAGACAGCTTATTGTAAAATCAGACATTTGTGACTGTTTTTATCCACTTTTATCACTCGCAAACCTCCCCAAAAACAACCACGTTAATAACTGTATGAGTCTTTTCGCTGAGAGCTGATTGGCTGTCCAAGTGTGGTCCACCCAGCTTCACTTTCCCGTCTGAAGAAGCTGTTCTCAAGCTGCACGAGTGGCAAAAAGAAATCATGCAATTATTTGAACTGTCCGTCGGGTTTCATCGGTTACACCATTTTCTCTTCCCACTTCGGTTTTATTTTACCGTCATTTCAGTACTTTTCCAATTTGGCCACGGTCTCCGCCGACTCCTCTATATCCTCGATTCAACCAAGGGTGTGTAATAGATTGGATTTCTTACGTTTTAAAAGCAGATAGATTTAGTTATTATTAATATCGCTCAAGCTATCTATAATATTTATTCTTTACTATGTTAAAAATGTACATATTTTTAATAATTTGTATTCAAAATTGATCACTAAAACAGAGGAGGAAAAGTCACACAAAATGTAAAAGTACTGTACTCATGTAAACATTTTGGTATCTGCACATCTGTCATTTATACAGTGAATACTTTTATAAATGTGTGTAAAATACTTTCCCTTTTATTATTAAAGTACTTTTTTTATGGTTACTTCAAATGTCATACTTTTACTTTTAACAAAATTGAGTTTGACTTCGCCCAAAGTCATCGTGGTCAGAGAAATAGCTGAAAATGTTTGGCAAAATGCTAAATATGAATATGAATGTTTGAGAAGAGAACAAAACATGAACTTGCTAAACTTACCCAAGAATCAAACCCATTTCAGAACTGTTTCTTTATTTCTCGAGCTTTAAACGACTGCGAGGTTAACCGTGTTTGTACATAACAACACAACACATCTAATTGTTTGCTGAGGGCATTTTGCAGCTGAAATAATAATTGCAGCTTTTTGCGATTGACTCTCAAACAGCGATTTCAGTTTGATTGCTATTCATCTGCTGCTTTTGCCTTGAGAGAGAGAGAGAGTTTGCGTTCTTTTAACAAGCCGTCGTCGCCTTCCTTCCAGTTTCTGCCTCGTTAGATCCCCGCTCCAGTCACTCTGTGCGTCTATTGTTTCACTGTGCGTGGCTTGTGCGGCGCGTTGTGGGGATTGTGTCTTTCCCCGATGTGCCGTGAGGTAAAAGTGTGTGTGTGTGTGTGCGGTGAAGAGAAAGAGAAGAAAGCATTGTTTTAGATTCGTTCTCTCTCTCTCTCTCTCTCTCGGAAAAGACTGGGGCTCTTAATTATTCATGGCGACTACAGGCACTGAGCTCCACTGGCTCCGAAACTAGAACTTCTACTCAGCAAATACGCAGCTAATACAGCGGAGCCAAAATGTCCACTGAACAGACTGGAGCGCACGTCTCCGAGCGCGGCCGCGTGCAGCCGGCCCATCCGCGGGCTGTTCTGAAGAAGTCTGTTTTTTTATTCACCACAACATGAGGAACTATCTCACTCCAGATATAGAGACAAACGTGTCATCGACGGCTATGTATAGACGATAGACGGGGATGTTATTGTCAAACTTCTGATTCTTGGTGGTGGTCATACATATACTTCGTTTATTGGTGCCCCTTGTGGTTGATCGGCAATATATTTTTAAACAGCATTTGTATTCGTAAATATTACTTTAGGGCTCAAAAAATAAATGACAAAAAACTCAATTATGAGATGTTTCTTTGATTGTTTGATTTGACAGATTTGTTCATGTTTTGTCCTATTTTGTGTCATAGGGATAAGGGATAAGAATAGAGATTGAGAGATGTGGGGATACCGATTGTTTAGAAGAAAGAGAAACCGATGTCCGCTCCTTAAAGAATTAGACCCACAAACTACTACTTCTACTACTACAACAAACTAGAAAAGACGGCAGTGTAGTCATGTTTGTGCTCTTGCCTTTTTGTGCTAAAGTGTTCAAATGAAGCTTTATGTGTGTTCTTTACGCTGCTGTTTTGGCCCAAATATGAAGTCTAAATTCGTACATCTACAGTAGGGGGCGGTAATGTCACACATGGATACCAACCGCCATAAAACACCAAAGAAGAAGAAGAAGAAGAAGAGAATATCGGACTCTGCTGGTGATTTAAGGCCGACAGCTGATCCGCTAAAAAGTGCAAATATTGTCCCGATGCATCAGCCAATAATAAATCATTAAGTTAAGAAGTACGTAAGATTTCTGCCTCATTTTGTCTAAATTACACCAGACACAATCATGTTTCAGTTCAGACTTAGGTTTAGATCTGCTGTATTTGGAAAGGCAACTGTTTTCTCAGGTGTGAAAAGTTTAAAAGCCGCCGTTTCAAAAGATTTACGCTTTGTATTGTCCGACAGTGACACAGTTTTTGCAGCCGCATCCAGACCAACGCCACAGACGCATCATAAAGCAAAGCAAAATACTGTCAATGTGTCCTCGGGCAAGACACTTCACCCCCATCGTCGAATGCAGTACAGGAGGCAAATGCAGGGATGCCATTGGTGGGCAGCCGTGGCTTTTATACAGTATGTGGCAAAATGCAATACAAAAACGTTAAACCACACGATACACAGTCAAAAGTTATAAGTAAGTGTTATTGCTAAAGAATAAACGTCGGATGCCCTGGAGGCGCGTCCACATAGACTTTGAATAAAACTCAACGCTGCGGTGTGAACTCACCTTTACACTGCTCCTGACCGTTCTAAAACTACTCAGAAAAGTCCAAATTTAGTCATTTTTATGTGATTTATGTATGTATTTATTTATTCATTGATATTTGTTCAAATGAGAAGCAATTTATCTGAGTTTTGGTATTTTTTACATCCTTAAATTGAGGTGTAATCTGCATTCAGAACCCATAACGCAAAGCATATCTTAAAGTTTAATTAGGGAACACTTCATTCTCTTCCAGTTCTGTTAATTGTGCGAAAGTTGCGTCTGTTTTGTTTCCTTTTGCGCCGCGGAGGGGAGAGGAAAGTAGGTCACTGCTCTTAGTGAACCTGACTTTGTACAAATCGGAGAACACGCCACAGACGACGTTTCGCTCAAAGCCTGGATCAGGAATTCAGATGTGGATTATGAACCGATCCACAAAGGAAACAATTTATCTCCGCAAATGATCACGAGACCGGTGCCAAATCTCATCCACGAAAAATCTCACATTTCATCCAAAAACATGGAAATCCATCTGCTTGTGTCTGGAAGACTGCATTAGCCCGACAGTGAAAGCGAAACTCACAAAGGGTGGAAAATAATGGTGTCGATTATTTTATAAAAGGAAACGTGCTCGGTGTTTTCACGATGTTTGTATGTTTTATATGTGTTGGGAGGGCAGCACCTTTTTATTTATTTTATTTTGTTTATTTTTATTCCCTTGAATTTAGTGTGTTTGTTTGATTTAATTTTCTATTTGATTTTGTTTTCATATCTTATTTTATTACTTTTATCCTATGTAGTCTTTTACCTTGCTGTGAAGCACTTTGGAACCCTCTGGTTGTGTAAATCGTGCTATACAAATAAAGTGGATTGGATTGGATTGGAACGATAACAAACATTTTTTGTTCAGTATTCATTTTCTACCAGAATGATCCGCTTTTGGCTCAGATTGTGTCAGTTTCAATCGTTTATCAATCTATTTTCTGAAGCAATATATCACACTTCAAACGTTGTTATCATCACAGGTCGAGCTGCTATGACGGTAGATGTGATTCTGATGTTGTTTTGTGAGATTTTAGATTTGATTTTATGTTTTTAATCACACCTGACATTGACTATGGAATGTCGTGAGGACAATTACATCGTTTCTGTCCATGAGCTTCATTTGTGGAACATTTTGCACATTTAGAAACACTGAGCACGGGTTAAATCCATAACATTCACGGCCGCTCAAAGGCATTCCATGTACAGTGGGAAAACCCTACAGTTTCTTCAAATATTAAACCTCAATAATGAACATTTTCTGGTTGATTCCACTTTATTTCAAAGGATTACACAAGACTTCTGACATAATTATTTTAATGGTCAATTACATGATGGGAAAGTGCGGCAGTTCATTGCATAAAAACATGAGCATTTCCCATGCATTAAAATCATGAATCTGGGTCAGCGGAGACCGTCCAGCTCTTTATGTTAATGCTCTTTTTGCTTCCAAGTCGCTCATACATTTATGCAGCTTAATATGCAGAGGTCCCGTAGACAAGGCCTCGTGTTTCTGCAGAACAGAGCGGGACTAATACTGAGGTCAGCCAGCACTTTATGACCACGGACAGTTTAAGGGGTTTATCTTTTCACCAGAGTTAGATTAAAGAAGCCTCTTCACAACGCCAACATTTCAAACTTGATGATGATACGAAAGAAAAGGTTCAATGCTCAAAGTTATTTTCAACACAAAATATTAACGTATTTTCCGGACCATAAGTTGCACCTTTTTCCATAGTTTTGGCCGGGGTGCGACCTATACTTATATTTATATTTAATATACATATACTTATACTCCAGTGCAACTTATATATGTTTTTTTCTTCTCTATTTTGCATTTTTTGGCTGGTGCGACTTATACTCCAGTGCGACTTATAGTCCAGTGCGACTTATACTCCAGTGCGACTTATAGGCCGGAAAATACGGTAATAGATTTTGACTGGACGTTCCACCACATGCCTGTCTCCATGGAGATGTTATTGTTTTTTTTTTTTAACCTGGAATGTTCAGAAATATGGTATTAAACTCGGGTTTGATCTGTGGAGAGGCGAGCCCGTTCACAATAGAATACATGTTTTGCATGTTTTTTGAGCAATAAAAAGATCAAATTATTTCGTGAGGGACCAGATGAAGGCCTATACTATGGAACATGGCAGACTCCCCTAGCTGAAAAGTGACATAGTGCACCTTTAATGTTACACTATGATCTTATACTGGTTCAGATAAAGATAAATATATTTCTAAAACTATCCGGGAAAGGCCCAACATTGTCCTTTTTTATTTTATTGAATTGTATTTCACTTTTTCAGTATTGACATTAGTTGTTATACCAGTTGATAGTTTTGTTGTTAGTTGTATCATTGATTAGTATCAGGGTATCAGTATCAGTATCATTTTGGACATCTTGAAGTGGTCAGTATCTATCGAATCGTTGCTAAAACTGGACGTGATGATGTGAAGACGAGAGGGAGGGTTTTTCTGAGCACCAGAGGCATCATTTTCTTATTCATTATATTATTGGACAGCAGTTGACAGACCGTATCCATTCACGATGATGATGATGATGATGATGGCGCTGCAGACGGATGCCCCGGCGCTCAGATGCTCTTTGTTCTGTCTGCTCTCGTGTGTCAGCGTGCTCTTAACATTTATGACCAACAGTAAATCTAGTTTCATTCTATTTATACATTATTAGTTTTATGCATGCTTTATTTTATATATTTTGCCATTATTATTACTATTCATTCTTGTACGTTGCACCTTCACGCCGAAACAATTTCATAGTTTGTGAATTCTGATTCTGATTCGAATTTAAAACTTGAATATTATATAATTTGAACGAGGGAAAAGTCCTCAAACGTTGCATACAACCGAAACCCATGAAGTGAACGATAGATTAGAGCGCCGGGGCACATGTTTGGCCTCTCTGAAGTGGACGCAGCGGGGGGCAAATGGCTTAAGTGCTGTTTTAACTCTCCGAAAATGCACCCGCTGATCTGGACGTGTTATTTATTTCCACTTCTACACCCCTTTTCCAGGCCAGCGGCGGCGGTGGCGGCGTTGCGCGGGCTGTAATGACTAAATTACTGTTTTGCTCTCAGCTCCAATCAACACGCTGCTCAAGCTCTCCCTTTATCGCAGTGGCTCGTTTCTGTTTCCTTTTCGGGCGTCGCGCTGTAGAGATCGGGATTGTGTCGTCACATCTCAGACAGGTTTCAGTTAAAACAGTTTAAGATGCTAAATAGCGCTGAACTTAGCATTAATTCAACAGCATTCTGACAGAGGCAATGTTTACTTTTTAATATCGTTTTTGCTACTGTATCTCTGTGAGCGTTTGCCACGTCTGACCATCAACACAAAGTATTCCACGTTCTATCTTGACCTCTGTAACGCTGTTATTTAAATTAGTAATAAGTAAAACTAGCACTATTTATTGTGCTTTTGTTTTTAAGTAGAATGCAAGTTGTCAGATTTAGCTTTAGACAATAATGCATGACAGAAAACGTACATTCTTTAAAAATCAAATGCTTGTTTTTCAGTTATATTTCATTAATCTGAACCAGTACATAAACACATTACACACAAATAAATACGATTGTTAAAGACATTGTAAATACAGTACATCTAATAAGTTTAGAAGACAACAAAGCTGTTATTTTTGACCAAAAAGATAAATTTTATGCTCTAATTTTGCTTTAATTTGAGAACTGCACACAGTATTACTCTTACTCTCTCTGTTGCTGCCTTTGTAGTTCTGTCCTATTTTCTTTTTTGCTCGCTCCTTGGCCCCTCCCCAACTTCCCCCCCATCTCCTCGACTCGTCTTCATTATTTATCATGAGGCCGTCTCGCTGTAAGCTCTGCGCACGCGGGGAACGCCGGAGAACGGGTTCAGAGCGGCCGCGGTGAAGGGGGCGGGGAAAGAGGGAGCCCAAAGTGGTTCAAGTCGAAATGAACGGCTAAAAACGGCACCGCTGAAGTATTTTTGATCCGTTTCGAGGTAATTGAGCTGCAGCAGAATGTGGAGCTGGGAGACGGACGGAAAAAATATAATCAATTGTTGATTTGAGCAAAGGAATATAATGTGATATTTCTGCACTTTTATTTGGATAAATTTATCGTTTTTTGGGCCATATTTTAATACTTGCGGACATGTTTCGGCTCATTTCTGATGGATTGTCGTAAACTTGTCTGAATATAATAATTGAAATGGTCCAAAATAGTATCCAGATGTAATTGTTTGTCATTATTAACCACCCCCTTGCAGACTGTATCATGAACACTACGTATAATCACTGTTAAGCTATTGTAATTCTGTTAAAGACACTTACCGTGCCATTATATATACACAAAAGAAAGAAAAACAGTTATTAACCTGTCCAAGAGTGGTGAAAGGAGAAGGTTGTAGATGTCTGCTCAAATTAAACTTGTACTATGGAAAGGTTTATTTAAAAAGTGACTTATAACACACCGTTCATGTCAAAGATACAAATGACAGGTGTTCACGATGTTAAATGATCCACTGAAATAGTTATTTGTTCTGTAATGAGCCACGATTCAGATAACGTCCACATAAATGATCACATATTTTCTTTCTGTCTTTGAATATAAATCACTTTTAGTCTTTAATTATAAGAGTCTTTCTTTTTTTTTTTTTTTAAACAAAGCAATTAACATAATACAGTTGCAAAAACTAAAACATACAAAATGACAACAACAAAACAACAACAAACAAACAAACAATAAATTAAAAAACAAATAAACAAATAAAGTAACATTGATACATAAAAATAAAATAAAATAAACCGGAAACAACACCATTATTTATTTATTTATTTCTATTTCTTTTTTATTTTATTTATTTATGATACCAATATAAGACTTTTAGTGATTTTTAAACTTTTTCTTAATCCAAGCAACTTAATTTGATACAAGAACCAGGTGTAATTATACTTTAAAGTTACCATATGGCTCTCTTCTAGCTTATGTGCTTTAACATGTTTTCTTTTTCCCGTGTATTTACTCGTTCCTCGTCTAAGTGACATTGTCCACACGTTCTTTAATCATGTGACATTTTACATTTCAGTTCCTTAGACTGAATGACCCCCGATGACCCAAACTGTGGCTTTAACTAAGTGACTTCCACTATTTCCACTGTGTCTCTTTCTCTCCCTATCTCGTACACTGTGCACATTTAGGGCGAGCGAGGGAGGGGGTTGCCATGGGAACAGACATGGCGAACCGCACGAGCGAAGAACAAAAAGAAAATTAGACCTAAACGACAAGAGAGTGAAGCGTTTGGAGCACGAGAGAAGAGGAAAGCCTTGTTTGTATTGTACGAAAGACGCGACTGACGATTCTTATAGTCATTTAAAATAGAATCATTTGTAGTTTTGCTAGTTTAAGCAGTTTAAGCAGTGGTTCCCAAATTGTGGCAAGCAGAACATTTGTGGTATCCAGATGTCTTCTTCGCTTTGATCACAAGAGAGATATAAATCATGTTGAGATCTATATTAGTCCCTTTTTCATCCTAATTTAGTTCATTCTTGTATTAGTTTTGATTCTTTCCCATATCGTAGTTTTCTTGAACCAACCTCTTACTTTATGTCATAGTTTACACCTGGAATAGTCCTGATTTAGCCTCAGTTTAGCCCATTATCCATCAATCAAATGTATTTACAGCACATTTGAAAACAAAAAACAATAATACAACTACAAATAATCAATAAAGTAAACCTATAAAACACAAAATACCATTAAAAGTTTCAATAAAACCCATCGTATCTGCTCAATGTGTTAAAAAACATGCGTGGAAGATGAGAGATGATGCTTTTCGGCTGTGTTTCGTCGGCAAATTCAACTTTAACCGGATTGGAAAGTGAATAAAATGTCTGCTGAAATGATTTCTTTGTACCTCACATTGTTGGCCCCAAATCAGAAAGATGTATCTGTGAAAAGATGGCTCTCACCTCGGTAGAAAATACTGTCCTTCTTTCAGGATTTCTTGTTCAAACAAACGACACGCGCAGCTTCACAAATAATTGCTTTTCTTCCTCCCCAATGTGGTCTTATTTGTTTTTGCAGTGAGGAAGTGAGATATCATCCATTTTATTTTATGTGCCCAATTATCCCGTTGCAGGGCGGTGTCTTGAGTTTTGTTTCATTTTGGCTGTAAAAGAAGAAGAAACTGGTTAGTTAACAGGATTTTGTGGGTGATTTTGACAAACGGACAGATGGAGGGGAATGTGGGAGAGATCGGTCTGTTTAGTCCAAATTGTTCATCAGAAATGCAGGCAGAGCAAAGGAGTGGGCCATTGTTTTCAAATCTGTTTGGTCAAATGTCTGAATTTTTGAAATGGCTGTCCATCTGTGAAAACTACAAATATAAAGTCCCCTGCATGATTCCATGGAAATAGACTGATAAAACCATACTTTCTGAACACCCTCCATGCAGATAGATATGTTTTATGCACTAATGGAACAACAAAGTCAGGTTTGTGGAAATACAAGCCCACTCACAGTATCAGTGTTTAAAAAAAATAAAAATGTTTCAATAATATCATCCGAAATGAAAAAAAAAAACAGATTCTATTGTTTTAGTAAATTTTTAGGCTAAAACATTCCTTACTGTGACTTCAAGTTGCCCCTAAAGAGACTTTCTGGTGAAATTGTGAACTGAAACACCTTCTTTGCTTTTAGCGCTCGGGATCGATGGTCAAACTTTATATTATTGGTCAGTTGTGGCAGTCGTCCATAGAGATACACTAGCAAAAACTGTATAAATATAAATGTTCATTGGTCAATAAGCTTTTAGGGCAATAGGCTATAGAGAGAATCACTTCATCAAAAATACAATTTGTGCAATTGAAATAGTAAAAGTCCCACCACGTGACTGAAAAGGACAATACGAACAAAAACACTTTATTTGTCTGACATAAATGCTGGTTAGGAACATTAGGACAACTCTTCTGATGGTGCTTTCTCAACTGGTTCTTTTGTACTCAGCCTCAGTGTTCTTTATTGAGTGTGTGAGCGTGAGTGTCAGTTACATGTGCAGGCGAGGTCAGGTGATGGTGGCGATAAAGTTTGATTTATGGATAGATTTTCTTCCTTTGTGGATCACAGTTCTGGCTCAGAAAAGGGGTCTTTTCAAGTAAAATCTATATTGAAAATATATTTATTCTGTCCTCCCACAGCCCATCCCCACAAGCCCCACGAGCACCTCCCCAACCCCCGGCGGGACACTGGGGATGTCCAAAATGGACGGCCCGAACATGCAGGACGTGTACATCTTGTCCCCTGTGTCTGGCCTGTACGGCACCAGGTCAGCGCGCTCCCTTTGCTCTCACAGATGCTGATGATGAGTATTACATTGGTCTGATGGCACTAATCTTCACCTTTACACTCCAGGGAGGAGCTGGGCCTCATGTCCTGCGACGACATCAGCCGCTACAGCTCCCAGCCCAGCTCCAAAGGCTCCGAGGCGGTGAGCTACTACCTGGACCAGGAGAGCGGACAGTACTTCTCTCTGCTGGAGGGAGAGGGACCCCCGGGACCCGATTATGACCGAGGGCGAAATACCGGGGTCCGTAGAAGAGACAAGACTCCCACTCACGGTAAAAATAGTCTCTCTTAGTTTAACGGGCATGCTTTCCTCCGACATCTGTTTATTTGGTAATACTTAACCATAACTACACATAATGAGTACATTAAAAGGCATGGCACATTTTGTCACATCCCTGTTGACATTGTGTGTTTTCAGTGTCTTTACTTTAACAGATGACACGGACACTGTTGACACTGTGGACAATTAAGCAAAGTTAATCACATTCAAGAAAAAAAAAAAAAAATGTACGTTAAATATTCCCATTATATTCAAATTTGGCAAATACTATCGGAACAAAACATAAACTAAACCAACAATTATGGTATTTGGCCTTTCTCAAACTCTTTTTACGCCTCAACTTAACAGACACAGTGTTTTTCTAACCACGTGTGTCACGCTGAAGCTTTATTACTGTGTGGTTACCATTCTCCGTGCGTTTTACATACACGCCCTTTGTGTTGATCACCTCATGCTGCTGCTTCATGTCTTAACTGCAAAACACTGATCCCGTGACACTAAATCGTTGTCCAATCACAATATGCGTCCTTCACTGTCACAACACACACTTCCTCCGGGACGTTCGGACGCTCATTGCACCAAAATGCTTGTATTAAATTAGAAATGTGTAAGAATAAGGCTGTGCAATTACTAAATCTTTAATCATATAGAAAATGTAATCGTTTCAAATCGTCAACAATCAGCTTTGATCAAAGTTTACACTTCAAAGGAACACATTTAACCATTTTGTTTTTATTTTTTGTTAAATGTCTTGTTTATGTTGATTAAATTAATATTGAAATCCATTTTTATCAGTTTTTATTCAAAGTAGTTCAAGGGGAAAAAAATATATAATTATTTCAAGTCCGTAAGTTCACAGTTTGTTTGTTTTTTCATCCAAATATTGTGAATATTTTGAAGTAGAAGTTATGTTGAGAATTATGTTTTGAAGTGTTCTTAAAAGTCCTACAGCTCAGAGACGGGAGCCAAACTTTCAACTTCATAAAGGTTTATTGAAGAAGATTCCCGCGGCGACTGAATGGTTAGATTTTTCCACTTTAAAAATAGATTTGCCAAAAACCAATGACGGAGGACTCAGTTGCCCCACATTCCTAAAATATTTAAAGATGTTCTATTTTTGGGGGCCTCTGACATCACAGCAGTGTGTTCCTCTTCTGACGGGAATGCAACGTGCCTCAGCCGCTTTCCAATCCCAAAAGTTTAATTGTGAAGATTGTAAAGTTTGTTGCTAACTTATGTTTTGTCATAGCATTTCTCTAAATTACTGCAGTACAAATACAATATACACAATTAAGAAATGATCAGACAATTTTGCCAATACCGGTAAAAATAGTCTTAACTATGATATAAATTATGACATAAATTACCTGTTTCTATCACCACTTTACTGAGCTTAACGTTTAACATTTTAATAATCAGATAACCCAATAATTCCCTGAGTTTTGGTGTGTTTTTACCTGCAAAAGAGAAATCTGATGATCAAAAACCCCTAGTGACACGGGTCAGAATAAAAAAAAATAGTTTACTGGCATTGGAAGCTGTAAAATTCCCAAACAAGACATTTGCTTCGACAATGAAATGCAGCATAAAACAATGAATATGTATAATTAAATATTGAAATGAGTTATTGTCTCAGTTAATTAGTGGATTTTAACAACTGGAACTGTCGTGTTTTGAAGCCAAAGCACCATGAGTTTCAAAATAAATCTTTCATTTTAGTCTGTTTTTTCCTTTTCTTTTTTAAATTGGTTTCCATGTCAACCAGAAAGAAATCAGAGTACGCAAATGTAACTGCGTGACGTTGTAATAACATGATAACCCCAGAAATCATCAGTTTTTTCCTTGTGCATTTAAACATAGCCTCAAATCATCCAAACTCATTATATTTTCATTAGTATTTCGTTATAGACTAAAATGTATTCTTCATTTAGCCAGGACAGTGCCACTTCAGGGGATGTTTTTAAAGTTCAGGGCATAAACTTGACACTCAAATGGAACCTCCACGCACGCGCCCCCGTCCGGGAATCGAACCCGTAACCCTCCCGCTGCGAGGCTCGACCGCCAACACGCCTACCTCACACTCTAACTGTCTCCATGCGCTGTGTGCCCAGTCCCAGTCCGGTGTCTCCCGTCCCCCTGACCCACAAACACACCAATGTCCTCTTGTCCCAGTGTCTCACCACGACTCTCCCGCAAGTCCCTCCCACCCCCGGCGTCTCTAAATGCTGATTGGTCGTTCCAGGTGACCACAGACCCGTTTCCATGCCTCCCGAATATAACTGGATGGCCGAGCCCAAGGAACCCAGCATGGGCAAGAGAGGGAGCAGAGGTACACGTGCACACACTTCAACACCGACCCCCCCCGAAAAACGAATCGGTCCAAACGTACACGATCAGCTTTGCTCCATCCTCCACACATGTCATCCGCGGTTCTTCGTGGCGCTTCGGTTGTCAGGGGATACATATCGGCCGGCGATGTGTCCGACAGAGCGGCAAATCGACATGAATGTAGCCAAATGCGTTCGTACGGCTGCTCTGGGAAGGTGGGTTTTGCTATGTAGCTATTTTGCCTCAAAAATGTGTGTTAAATGACTATAATCGACTTGATATCGATGGAATGTAACGTGTTGTAATTGTGATGACGTGTGTACTTTTACTTCTGTCGTTGTGTATTCACCTGCCCAGGGACTGCAGATTGAAAGTAGCAGTGGCTGAATCTGGTGCAGATCATCTTTTCTCTTGAAGATGAATGATTTTGAAGACTAAACTAAACTAAACTCAATTTTTTTTTTCTTTTAATTATTTATCATGTCTATATTTTTCTTTGCATTTGTGAGGACATGTTTTGTTTTTTTATTTTCTAGTACAATGCAGCATTTATTCCAATGATTAAACTTTTTTATTTCTGATTTTTATTCTAAGCAGCACATTTTTTTTTTTTTAAATGGTATTTCATTTTCAGAGTTTAACGGGAACATCCTGCCCTAGGTTCAATGTGTCGGTGGCATTAAGTAGTTCCAATAGTATCGTTTATTGTAATAATTTCTGCAGCAATACATCACCGTTTAAAATGTGTTATCCTGGTAAATTGAGTAAAATGCAGAATCATGAGTTAATCTTATTTTAGAATTGGCGTTTGACTAGTTCAAATTTCAGTTTAATTCATCAAACATATATGATTTGAATAGATTAAACTTTCATACCCCAATGGCACTTTTATGTTCTTATTTAAAGCTCTACATCCTCAAAACAGTCAGTAATATCATAAACACTCACATCCTATAAGATGAGGGCATGGATCTAATCTAAAACAATTCAAACATTTCAATTACATTAAATTAATTTCAATTCAATTTCAATTCAAATTCAAATTCAAATTCAATTCATTCAATTCATTCAATTCAATTTAAATTAATTTCAATTCAATTCAAACAAATTCAAACAAGTCCAAAAGAATCTGCAGTTTAAAATCTCCCATTAAATTGTCAATATTATTGATTTATAAAATTACCATTGCTCTAAAATCTGATCAATTTGGTTCCTTTTTGGGTCCATTTTTCTTCAACATATACACTTACTTTTGTGGTGAAAGCATCGTTATTATCCTTCTCTCCGTGACAGAAACACTGCTCGCCATCCACAGTGTAGAAGGTTAGATTTGACAGAAGGGACGGGCACTTTTCACCTCGGTATATTCTTTTGCAGCAAATCAACGGCGATGTGTGGAAATGGCATTTATACAGCGGCTGGAGACACATTGTTTTCTTTTTTTCCTGTGACTAATTCTAACCTGTTCAACCGTTTTAAACCTACTCTCCATCTGTATTCAGGCGAGGACGCTCCACTCTGCCGTCACAAAGTCTATGAATAACATTAAACCACTGTCTGTCTCGCTCACCTCGCCGTGCTCTTTTTCTCACCGTTTTACATTAAAGAATATGGATGGCGAGCACATTAGGCGAGAAGATTTTCCCCTTTTCAAGTCAACTTTAAGCGCGTGTTGGTGTTTGAGAGTTTCCGATTTGGCACAAGCGCTGAAAACAGATAAGCTCTAAATCTCAGATGCTACAGATCTAAAGCCATCTATCCGTTTGGATTTGGTGTGTAACACTCAGCTGTTTTAGTGGGTGGAAATGGTTGTTTGTTAGCTCTGGTTCATGTGGAATTCTTGACTATTTTCATGAGATAGGCCAAATGAAAAGTAAAGTTGTTTTGATGTTGAGCGGTTAAGGTATTCTTTATCATTTAACGTCACTCACTATATGAACAGATTTGTGTTTTTTGCTAGTGTTTTGTGGCAGTGTTTCCATAGAGGAGACTATGTTGGTCCCCCATGGTCTAAAAGTAAGCTAAAAATCATACTTAATACGTGTTGTGTGGTCATAAACATGTAGAAGTACCTATGATTAATGTATAATCTGTGCTTTTTATCAGACAATAACATTTATACTCCAAAAATGAATAGCAAATTTTCTCGAATATGTGAAAAACACAAATAGTTTTATTGTTAATCATTGTACGTCGTAACTATGTTTTATTTGCTCACCTGAAAAATACATTCTCAAGGTAGAAAACAGTTTTACCCTTGAACTTAACCATATAACAACCTGGCTGATTGTGTAAGAATATATTTGTATGTCTTGACCCAGGTTTTGAACAATCCCAATCACTATGAATATTTGTATTTGTTTATTCTATTGTATCTACGAAAATGTCTGTTCCTCAACTTGTTTATTCTTTACATGTATTTGTGCTTATTCTTCCTAAACTCGTCCTATCCCTCCTTCCTGTCCCGTAGATTCGGACAACTCGCTGCTCCGATACCTCAGCGATGACAAAATCCTGGTGATCGAGGAGGAGCCCGAGGGCCCGGGGCGCGAGAGCAGACGAGACTCCACCAGACGCTCCAGACGCAAGAGCAGGAACCCAAGCAGCCCCAGCTTCCCCCTCAGCCCCTCCCTGCTCTCCTCCACCCTGCGCCTGGACCAGCCCCTGGACGCCCTGTCGGTGAGCAGTACGAGTAGTAATAGTAGTAGTAGTAGTAATAGCAGTAGCAGTAGTAGTAGCAGTAGCAGTTCTCCTCCACCCTGCTACTTGACGCTGTAAGTATAGTATTGCTGTGTGTAGTAGTAAGAGTAGTTGTAGTAGCAGTAGTAGTGGTAGAAGTAGTCTCTTGTAAACGAGCGAGTAGACTATTATACAGTTTATGTCCTTAATCTATAAATATATTTTCCCAGGAGCCATTGCTTCTTAAAGGCGGCGTACGTAATGTTTGTGTCTTTAAAAACAGAACTAGTTTGCAGTTGTGCAAAAATGTTTGAACTTGAGGTTTGCTGTCACAAAGCTAACAGCTACTAGCATGTTAAAAGCAATTTGAATTCAATTTATTTTTGTAATGCCCAAAATCACAGCAGCAGTTGTCTCGAAGGGAGACAGTGAAAAACAGATTAAACAATGTTCACAGGAAATTAGCAAACGTCCCAACAGGCCCTTGGACCCTCCTTCTCAGCAAGGAAAAACTACAAAACCTGTGGGAGAAAGTAGAAACCTAAACCACACGGACGCGCTTCAATTTGCGGATAAACTGTGGAGCAAGAACCACTCAGGAGGAGAGAGGATGGTTCATCTAACAAGACAGTTCATCTAGGCAGATGAAGAGCCGTTTATCTAGAGTAGAGAGCGTTCCTCCAGGAGCATCTGGATCTACAGGTCAGCATAGATAGTGTCTGAAACTGTAGGAGAAAAACATGTGAACAGCAATGAACAGACACAGGTGAATTCAAATGTTAAATATTGTTAATAGAGAAAGTAGTCAGAAGCGGAAGATGGTGCTCAAGCTGCCATACTTCCCCAGCATAGTTGCTCCTAGGGCAGCGTAACTGAAACTGTTGGTTTATATTTCTGTTCCTAACTAGTCTGACCATAAGCCATTTCAAAGAGGAACGTTTTAAGTCTGTTCTTAAATGAAGAGACTGTGCCGGCCTCTTTAACATGGACATGATTCCATAACACAGCAGCTTGGGAGCTAAACGCTCTACCTCCTACTGTGCTTTTAGAGACTCTTGGGACCACCAGAAGGCCAGCATTTTGAGAGTGAAGAGCTCTGTTTGGATGATATGGTACTATAGCATCTTTGAGGCAGGATGGGGCCATGTCATTTATGGCTTTGTAGGTCAGGAGGAGGAGTTTGAATTTGATTCTAAACTCGACAGGAGCCAGTGAAGAGACTCCAGCACCGGCGTAATGTGCTCTCTTCTTTTAGTTCCTGTTAATAATCTTGCTGCTGCGTTTGAACCAGTTGAAAGCTTTTTATGGAGCTTTTAGGACGAGCGGGGAGTTACAGTAGTCTAATCTAGACTTTACGAATGCATGGATAAGTGTTTCAGCATCACATTTAGGCAAGATTTGTCTGATTTCAGCTACAGTATATCACACAGATGAAAGTAGAATGTGTTACAGGCTTGATTTATATGAGCTTCGAACAAGAGCTCTTAATCACTTTAAAGGCACTTTACCTGATTATTACTGTTAAACGAGAAAACAGAGCTAGTTAATTTAAAACTCTTTACAGCTCCACATGCATCGCTCACTTACCAAATGCATTCCCAGCATCCTAAATATTCACCATGATGAGTTTATAAGCACTTTTCACACATTTCTGAGCCCAGAGCGAGTAAAGCTAACAATCATTAGCATGCTAAAAACGTTATATTTCGATGCAGAGAAAGCGCTGTGGTGTCATTTTCACCAGAACAGATGCTTTTACTATAGATCTGTCCTGGGGCAAAACAGAGCTTACTTTATTTAAAGCAAAAAATTGGGTTCTGTTTTTCAGCTTTCAAAGACATAAAAATCAGATCCAGCACCTTTAAGGTCTAGGTACAGGAGAGAGGCCTACTGTGGCTCAGTGGTTAGCATTCTTGTCCCGCAGCGTAAAGGTCAGAGGTTCCATGTCCTTATGTGTGGTGTTTGCATGTTCTCCCCATGTCGGGTTTCTCCTGCGCAATTCCTCCCATCGACCTAAAATACACACAATCTGATCTTCCACAT